>NW_007729160.1:146281-172188 GCF_000696425.1 Galeopterus variegatus
TGCTCTGGGACACTAAGCCTGATTTTCCCGGCTGGCCCCCCCCCCCCAAAGCCCCATCCCCTTGCAGGGCCGAAGAAGAGGGCCCTCCCTCAGGGTTACCTGTGGAAGAGGCAGGGCTGCTTCCCGAACATCACCACCACATTGCTGCCAGCATTCAGGTTGGCACCCGTGATAGTCACCTGGGTGCCCCCGGACATGGGTCCCCGGCTGGGCTTCAGGTCTGAAAGGGTCAGTGTCTGCGTAGAAAGGATGTGTCCTTAGACACGAGCAATCACCAGACAGGAGGAGCCTTCCCCCCTTCCCCAGCCACCTTTTGGAATCTGTCATGGTGGCCTCCCAGCTTTCTTAGGCTCATGCGGATAGACAATGTTCTGGACCCCGAGAGTTTGCATCTCTAGATTAATAACAGTAATAATCATAGCCACCATGTACTAATTTTTAAGTGTCAAGCTTTACATCTTCATCTATAGTGATATTATATACACACATACATACAATTCAGTCACCCAATGAATTCTATAAAGTAGGTATTAGTTCCTATTTCACAGACAAGATTCAGAGACGTTCAGCCAGTTTTCTAAGGTCACACAGCTAAAAAGTGGCATAGCTGAGACCTGACCCCAGAGCTCTGGTTCTCAATCACCTCTTCAACTTACAGTCTCTGCTGCTTTTGGAAAAGTGACTTGTCTCTTCCACAGGCCTTCCAGAGAGCTGCCCAAAGCACCCAGTGTCCAGAGCAATGGGACGCAAGGGTCCCAGGGAAACCCAAGGGGAGAAGCATAGAATGGTCAGTTGCTCTCAAGGCCTGCCCACCGCCACAGCCAGAACAGGACCAGTGAGGAGTCCAGGTGGAGGATGGGGACAGGGAGGAAAAAGCCTGTGACAGCTGGGGATTTGGAGTTGCAGTTCGTTCTTTCATTAGCATTTTAATGGAAAAACTTTCCTCAGTCCCAGGTGAGAAGCCGGTATCTGCATTTAAATGAAGATTTCTCTCTCCTCCCCAGCCACCTACCCCATAAAGAATTCAGCACCAAAAGTCAAACCTGCTCGGTTCCTCAGAGTGGGCTGGCAACCTCCCCACGGAGAGGCAGTGACACCTAGGGAGATAAAGGGGGGCCCCAGAGGAGTCTGCAGGGCCCCTGCCTGCCTCACATGCACCCAGGTCCAGGCACAGGGTACACGGGGGGACATACATGAAATCACAAGCTGACCACAGTCCCAGGCCCCTCCCCCTCAGATCCCAGCACCCAGCCTTTACAGATCCCGGGTCTAGCATCCCCATAGCATGGCCAAGCCAAAGAACAGCTCTAATCCTGGCTCTGTTACTGGTTCAACTGGAGACAGGGAAGAGGGTGGGATGAAGCTATGGAAAGAGCCCACATTCTCAGCTCTGTCTGGATCCAGACACAGCCTCCCTTGTCACAAAATCAGGGGCTGCCCCTGACAGTTTTCTTGTTCTGTAAGTTGCACCTTTCCAAATGGTGCCTTTGTCCCTTTGTCAAGGGGTCCTGCTAACCTCCCCGGGGCGGGGTGGGGAGGGGAGAGAATGTCTATCTGTGGACACAGGCAAGGAGGCAGGGGTGGTCCTAGAGATATAGTCGAAACCAGGGAAGTGAAGATCGACGGGGCGCGTGTCCCCAGCAGCCTGTGGGAGAGGGCTCTCAGGAGGGCTGGAGGTGAGTGACCCCCACAGGCTTCGCAGCAGCTCTGCTGTTGGTGCTGGCTGGTGGGGGAATGGTTCCAGGGGTGGGGGGGGGAGGATGTTATGGAGACGTATTTCAGAGTTGTGAGAAACTATTAATTATTCAAGTCATGCTTCATAAATATTTCACGGTGGGTTTGCACGGGAAATCAAATTCTGCCTTCCCGGCCACCTCTTCACTTGGCTCCATGCAGGGAGACCTCCAGGGACAGAGCTGGTGATGAGACCAGGAGTGCTGATCTGGGGCCCCTTGGCCTTGGCGTTTGGGTTCTGGGTGAATAAACCCACACTCCAGAGTCTGGCCTGACTTGTGGAGGGAAACTGAGGAAGACCCAAATCTTGTTCCCTCTCCCTACTCTGGCACTGGAAAGGGGCTCTCCAAAATGCCCCAAGTCCCCAGAGGAGTTTGGGGAAGGGGATGACCAGGTGTTTCAGGACTCCAGAGGAGCTAGGGGGCTTCTGTGTGGGCCCAAAGTGTGGTGTCTGCAAGAAGCAGTGGGGGCTGGAGATGCTGGCGAGCATGACAGGGGGATTCTGTCCTTCCTCACCCCTGACAAGACTCCTGGGCATCTCCACCTCTCCTTCCCACCCAGAACCCCCAGGAGCTCTGAGGGGGAAGGCTCCATAACTGAACCCCAAAATGCAAATTGGGGCCAGGGAGGAGACCAAGTCCCAAGCACCACTCCTTCTCCCTGAAAGTCTTCCCAACTGGACTTCCCAGGGCAGTTCCTCTGAGGTGTCCCTCAAACAGAAAAGTGACAGGAGTCTTTGAGCCCAGTGACCTGTAGGACCAACACGTATCTGCCTTATTCCTGACCAGCCTCCCTGCTCCAACCTCTCCCTCCCTCTGTTCCCATCTGCTGCTGCAGCTCCCTGCCACACCTTATGTCAGAAGAGCCACCACTACTCAAGACCCCCATGAAAAATCACATTCTGCCTTGGACAAGTCCTGCCTTTCCATTCAGCTTCTTCCAGAAAGCCTCCCCTTCATACCTGAAATCCAACCACCCCCTGCTCCAGGGTAGAAGAAATCTGTAGGCACGACTGGACCTTTCCTGAGAGCAGACAGGACGTTCCAGAGGCATGAAAACAAAGCAGAGAGCACCAGGCACGTGGTGGCTTCTCAATAAACGTCTGCTTATGCCCCACCTGTAGGACCTGATTTAGTGGGGGAGGTGGGGAGACTCCAGAGCTTTTATTTAAAGCCCCTCAGGAGATTCTAATGTGCATGGAAGTTTAGAACTGCCTATGCCCTGTGGGGGCCAACAAAGGAATAAAGGCTGTGGGCTTCATCTCCAGAGCCTGGCTGGCCTGAGGAGAAGAGCTGGGAGGACACAGAGGGGACCGCTGAGTGCCCTGCAGGCAGATGCAGATCAAGCACTCAGAGAAGAGCCAGGAGCGGCTCTCAGGCAGGGCTTTGAAGGATGGGGAGGACGTGGTTTGGTGCGACCAGGGAAGGAGATAGAGAAGGGAAGGGGACAGGGATGCAAAGGCTGGGGAAACAGGGTTGGACAGGCAGGTGGCCAGACTGGGGGACTTGAAAACATCCTACAGGTAGTGGGAGCCCAGGGTCTCCTTGAGATGGGGCTGATATGATGAAAATGGCATTTTCATGGTGGCATGTGAATTAGAAAGGAGTCAGAGCAAAGGCAGGGCAGAGATTGATGGACAGTGGGAAGGTAAGACTCCAGGACATAGTGACGCTTTGATGTCAGGAACTAAGGGAAGCTGAGCCACAGTCCACCAAGATTGTGGGCCTGGGGAGTAGGTTGATGGCAGATGCGGGCAAATCTGGAGGATGCACTGTTGGTGGCAGCTGACAGCCCAGAGGGCCATGTGGAGATGATGGCAGGCCATCCAGGTGGCAGTGGGCTTTGATCTGGTCACAGTAGTGAGAGGCCCAGCTGCAGACACAGGGCAGAGGCAATGGAGGCCCAGAGGAAACATCAGCTTGATGGGTAGGAGGCTGCTCTAGTGCTGTCCACTGGACATCCAGGGCCACTGCCAAGGACCACAGGGCACAAAATGGTCTGGGTGGTTGGCCAGCCAAGGAAGTCTAGCACTTGCTTTGGCTGTGCAGTGGTTTCTTCCCTTTCCCTCGGCTGCCAGGTAACGTCAGAGCCAGATCATATGCCCAGTGTTAGCAGCAAACACCTGGCGAGTGTCACCTCTGTCTCAGTCTCGCTCTCCGTTTCTCTCTCTCCATATATGTATATATAATGTACAATATATATACATGCTTTATATATAAATACATATATGTTTATCACTATTTGTCTTAATGTGTACTGGGTTTAACTTGGAAATACCTTCACATCCTTCCAGTAGGCGGCAGGGGCATACATCCTAAACACATAAGTAAAACTACACCTCCATGAACCCCATTCTATGTGTGCGTTCTTCTGCATGAGCTCCCCTGTGTATTTAACGACAGCCCACCGTGTCCAGAGGGTGGCTGGTTTTCAAAGAGCGGGGGTGGGCGGCAGCAGCAGGCCCAGGCAGGGAGGGGCATGGGACCCCCACTCCTCTGAGGTTCGGCCCCACCACGTTCAAGTCTGTGTTCAAGTCCTTGGGCGCAGTTGATCTTCTCCCCCTTCCAGGCTGTGGGCTTCCTGGGGGAGGGGCTGCTACTCATCACTGTAACCACCGCAGCCAGGGCCATCTAATTATATTGTAAAATTCAACTCAATTAAATAAGTATTTATTAAAGAATCTAGTGAGAGGTGTTGTGCAAGGTGAAGGGAGGAGGAGGAAGAGAGAGGAGGGGGTGGGTGAGAGAAGGAAGGGGGAAGGGAGGAAGGGAGCAGGGAAGGAGGGAGGGGAGGGTGAAGGCCGGAGACCTGCGACGTACTTCAGGGCATTTGATGCCTGAAATAAAATCCATCTCTTCAGGCTTCCGGCTTCCAAAAGCAGCTCAGAATCATGAAGACACTATACCATCACAGTTGTCATTAACTCAAGAAGTTTAGTTTGAAGATGATGGGCCTGTGTGGCAGAGAATGTGTTCATGTCTCCACCATCTCCATAATCACAAGGCCGAGCAGTTCCAAAAGCCCCTGCCCCCCAGAACCCCTTGCCAGGCAGCCTTTGCAAAGATGGGAGGATCCAGGCTGGAGGGAATTTGGGGATTGGGGGGATTGGGGGGAGACCTGCAGAGAGTCCATGGGGCGCAGGAAGGCGTAGTGGGGTGGCAGGTGGGGGTAATGGTGCCAGTAGGAACCGAGGCCCAGAGAAGATAAGCAACTTGCCCAAATTTACCTAGTCAGTGACAGAGACAGGGCTCAAATCCCAGGAGTCTCCAGACGAAGCCCACGTTCTCACCTCCTACCCTGTAACGCCATCACTCAGTCACACGGGGACACGGCCCACAGAGCTAAAGCAACTTACCTGAAGCTGCACAGCCAGGCACAGCACAGTCTGGATTTGAATCCAGGCCTCGTGGGCTTCTGAGGCTGAGCTCTCACTCACTATAGGACAGGACTTCCATGAACTTAGGGGGCCTGCAGAAGGCTCTTGCCCTGGGTTTTCCCACTGAGGCCTACAGGGGCCCAGCGATCGTGGCAATGAGGTTTGCTGTGGCCTGTGCCTGCCAGGCCACTGGGGGTCAGGACTCACCATGAAGTAATAGAGCTGCGAGGACCGGGCCATGAACTCGGGCCGACAGACGGCCACGCAGATCTCCACGAAGCCTGCGTGCTGGCTGGGCTTGGCCTCTCCCATCTCACACACAATCCTGTGGGGAGGAAAGGACAGAAGCCCTGGGTCACAGGACTCCCAGCCATGACCTGGGCCCTACAGCAACCAGGCTAAAGACTTGATCCATATTTCCAAATTGCCTTCCAAAACAATTGTCCCAGGCCCCTGCTCTGCAAAAGGGTCTCAGGGATGGGCAGGGGAGGAGGGGGTGAAAGATACCTCGATTCCTCTCTGTGGGGGCTCCTCCTTGGTTCTTAGGAAATGAGGAAACTCAAGCTGTGGGGATCTCCTTTGAGGGAGCCAAGGAGAGGGTCCCTATGTTCTGACCCTAGCACTCAGTCCCTAATTCATGACTGGCCACTCAGTTGTTAATTAGAGTGGAGGGTGTGTTTCAGTCAAATGGCTTAGGCAATAGAGCTGGCAGAGCCCAGAGAGGTAAAGTGACTCACCCAAGAACCCACAGCAAATCACATACAGAACTTGCAGCTGACCTAAGTTTTTCAGGTCCTTGCCTGGGAGCTTTTTGCTCTCAATGCTTCGGCTGTCTTAGCAAAGTGCTTTATACTCCCAGACAGCTCCAGCTTCCCAGCTGGGCGAGGAAGAGGTACTTGTGTGTGTATACGTATGTGTGTGTGTGTGTGCAAGTTTTTCTCTTAAAATTTTTTTTTTGATTGCTTTAATTATAAAATTTGTTTGCAATCTTTGGATATAATTAAACAGTACGGAAGTGTGACAGTTAAAAAGTGAGTGTTTCTTTCTTCACTCCTAACCACTCAAAAGTTTTGTATATACAGCCTTGCAGACATACATATATGTATATATATATTTTTTCCATTTTATAGAAAAGAAATGGAGGTACAGAAAAGTTAGGCAACTTGCCCAAATGTATAGATTTCTATACACATACACATATATACATACATAATGTATATACATGTTTATGTTTCATATGAATGTGACACATAGACATAAATGTTATATATACAAACACATATACAATTATATACAAACATACATACATAAAGAAACATATATGCTAAAGATAAAAATAAAACATAACATACTGCTCTAAATACCTCTGTTTTACGCAACAACTGGCATGAACTTTCCCTCACATCACTGTATACATAGCTCTTCTCTATTCTTTATAACAGCTTTGCAATATTTCATACCATAACTGCTCCATCATTTAGATAACCATCATCCTACTGATGGACATTTAATTATCCTGATTTTTCCCTACTCCAAATAATCCTTTAAAATGAACCAATGTACACACACATCCCTAAGCACTGTACGAGTATATTTATTAGATAGACTTCTAAGGAGGAAACCTGCTGGGTCAAACGGCTTGTGTATTTAGCATCTGATAGGTACAGCCAAGTAATGCCGCAAACAGGCTGCACTGCCTGGCACTTCTGTCAATGGGCCACTCTTTTGCCAGCACTAGATAACTAGCACTCCTTTGGAAGTGTTTCCAATATAATAGGAAAAAAGGATCCCATTTTTATTTTAATTTCCCTGATTACTAGTGAGGTCCCACATATTTTCATGTTTTTGTTTTTATTTTTTACAGCCTATCCTTTGGTCTGGTGAAGGTCTCTCTCTATGTTGCTGGTGGATTCTCTTTTTCTGTAGGAACTCATGAAGTAGGAGTATTAACTTTCTTCTGTTAAAAATATTGCAGTTATTTTCTCCCATTTGTCATCTGTCTTTCACCTTTGTTTCCACTGTCGTTTGCCACGCTAAAGTTTAAAAGTATCTGTGTGGTTAAAATGCTTGTTCTTTTACTTTATGGTTTCTAGGTTTTATGTTTCTCTTAGAACTGCTGAGTAACGGTCCTGCAAAAATGCATACCTTTCTGCCCAGATAACATAATTAATACATGTTCAGTGTCAAAGAAAAAAAAATAGGAAAAGTACATAAAAGCACTTGTCATACATACATCTCCCCCAATTGCACCACTCAGAAATATACATTGTCAACATGTCAACATTTGGTGTATGTTTCCAGTCTTGTTTTTCTTTTACAAAATTAATCAGAAACTCTATTTTGCTTGGTAACCTATGCTCTCACTTAATACACCTTGAGTATATGCCTGGTAGTGATTCTTCTATAATATCAGATTTAATAGCTGTGTAGTTTACTAGCCTATGCATATACAATAACTAGTTGAACTGATGAAATCCCTATTTTTATTTTCCTTTTTGTCTTTTTTACTGACCGGTAACGGGATCGCAACCCTCGGTGTTGCGCCCGCACCGCGCTCAGCCAGTGAGCAGGAACCGGTCTCCACATGGGATCCGAACCCTCGGCGGGAGCGCTGCTGCACTCCCAAGTGGCGCACTCTCCAGTGCGCCACCGGGCCGGCCCTGAAATCCCTATTTTTAGTCATACAAATTGCTTCTGACTTTTTACTTTTACAAAAAAGGCTAAAATAAGTATTCTTGCAAATAAAGATTTGTGTAGTCTGGTTATTTAGAGAAAGTTCTAGAAGCATGATAACCAAGCTAAAGACTTGATCTGTATTTCCAAATTGCCTTCCAAAAGGTTTGTCCCAGTTTAGTCTCTCACCATGAGTGAGTAAAGTTGCTACTTCTCAGCCTCTCGTCTGCACTGAGCATTAACCTTTTAAAATTGCTCTCCATTATTTTAATTTGCATTCCATTTATTACTATTTGTGTTAAGCATTTTTTTCATATGACTTTTGGTTCTTTGTAGATCTTGTGAATTATACATTTATATTCTTTGCTCATTTTCTGCTAGTTGCCTTTTATTTATAAAACCTCTTTATTTGTTAAGAAAAAGTATCCATTAACTGTAATAGGGTGTAACCACATTCCCTGTATATCATTCACATTTTTATTTTGCTTACAATGATTTTTGATATGCAAGTTTTAAAGTTTTATGTACTCAAATCCCCTAGCTTTTTCTTTATAATTTCTTCTTTTGCAGTTATACTTAGAACATCTTCCCTTTCTTGAAATCAAATAAATTTTTACCTGTGTTTTCTTCTAATCCTTTCACAGTTTCTTTTTTATACCTAACTCTTTAATCCACCTGGAATTTACTTTGGTGTATAATGTGAAATAATGATCTGATATTGTTAACCAGCACCAATTATTGAATGATCTTGCCTTTCCTTGCTGATCTGAAATGTCGCCTTTATCATATACTAAATTTTTATATATCAGGACTCTTTTCCTGTGTGTTCTATCTTATTCTACCCATATAATAGTATCACACTATTTTAATCATGTGGCTTTATAATAAATAATATTTTTGACAGCTGGCTATGTAGGTCCAAAGTAGTGATTTGACTATTTTAAAATTCCCCAAATCATAATACATGTGCAGCAGCCTGCTTTGGTTTTGGGGTAGGAAGGTCTCAGGAAGTTGAAGGAGCTGCAGAAAGATCTCTTGGTAATTAAGCAGTGACGCACCAAGAAGGTGAGTCCTAGCAAGACTGAACCTTAAATCATCTATCACTATGAGCACCTTGGGAAGACCCTGATGGAAATCAGGAGGAACTGAATGGCAGGATGGATGGTTCAGAATCACTAAATCCGGGTGTGACCCAGTAAGCATAAGTGTGAGCTGCATTGACATACCTAAGGGAGACCTTGCGAAGAGTCAATAACTCACACACATAGGACAAGTGACAAGGTTTTGCTCCAGGAGAGGCAGTAAAAATGGTATGGAATATAGATTCTGTTGGGCTGGTCAACATTTCATAGTTGTGTTTGTTGGGCTGGAAAATGGTGTTTACTTATTTACAAGGCAATACATGAAGCATGAACCTACTTCACTAGGTTGGCTTAGGTGTCGAGGTCATTTGTTGAATGACCCACTCAGTGGGCCAGCCGACTTTGCAAGGAGAAAAGCAATGCAAAGTTCCCACGGACCTGAGGGTGGGTGTGAAATTTTATTTTCAGTCTTCATAGAGAGTATCCCAGCTTCTTCTGTGACAGAGGGACCGTGAGTGGGGAGTTAGGGACAGCAGAGGGAACTGAACTCACACTTCTCTTGCAGATTGTAATTTGCTTTGTCTTACTTCCATCCCTCCCCATGGTGCCCCAGGTGGGAACAGCCCCTTTTCTCTTCTCTCCCAGCTACTTCCCTGCCACCTCTGTAGTTCAGCGAGTGGAGGAGTGTGGGAGCCCCCTCTACAATCTCAAACATTAGGGGCATTCTCCTTCCCCCCACCGCAAGCTCTGAGACTGTTTTTGTTGACCAGGGCGTCCTGATACTGACTTCCCTTCCCTCCCCTCCTGCTCTCCCTGTCTCAGGTGCCTTCCACTTACTGTTCCGCAGGGATGTAGCCATCCACCAAAGGGCTGCACTCCACGCCAGCCACCTTCACGTGGGAGGCAATGTCCCGGAATTCCAGGCCCAGGTTCTCCCCTCGGATGGTGACCTTAGTGCCCCCCTCCCGGGGACCTGTCACTGGGATTATCTGGAGGGAGAAAAAGAGATCACTGGATATGCAGCCATCACTCACTTGCTGATGGGGCCAGGAGAGGCCACTGGCTCTCTCTCATCTTTGCCCAAGTCCCCAAGTGAGTTTAAGTCCACGAGGGCACCCAGGGTCTGGGACTATTGATGGGCAGTAGCTTTTAGTAAAGCAGGCCATGTCTGTGTGTGGTCTTAGGAGGGTGTTCAGAGTTCCTGCTGCATCTTCCCATTTCATAGAGGAAGCAATGAGAGCATGGACCAGGGTCAGCAGTGCTGCGGGGTAATTCATAGGCGACCAGGATGAAGGCCTGCGACATTTGCTTGTGTTGGTTCTACTCTCAAGGAAAATAAAAAACCTTCTTATCAACCCGCAGCCCTCCACAACTATGGGAATCCCACCATCTTTCAAGATCTTTCTCAAATGTCACTTCCCCATAACCAGATGCTTTCTCTCTCTCCACTGAAATTCCACGGCATCTTCTTTGTGCCACTTTTATGGTAACAGTTATTCCTGTCTGGTTCCTCATCCTTCTCACCTCCAAGCCCCTCCTCTTCAGACCATGAGTCTCTGAGTACAGGGACTGTCTCACTTCTCCTCGTGGCCTTTTCAGTGACCGGGAATTGTAACTGTATTGAAAACCGCAGCTATGCAGGCATCCTTCTGGAGGTACAGAGCACTTGTCACAGCACCTTCGCCTTCACCGTTTGGCTTGATTTCTCAAGGAGATGGGTTTAATTTAGACTTTACCCTTGTACACTGGTCAAAACAACTGGCTTTTGCCCCTGAAATGTCACCACCAGTATTAAAAACCCATGATTGGAATGTTAGGACTCAACCACCAAGGACCTGCTTTAGGTAGGAGCTACGTACAGTTAATATGATCTGATCACGACCTCCCACATTTTATAGACCAGAGAAGGGCACATTCCCATTCGGGGTGCCTCTGAGCACTAGCACCTGGACCTTGGCCAATGTCAGCAGGATCACAATGGAAGAAGCCCAGACAGTCCACCTCTAGCTCTTTCTAGCATGTCTTACTCTCCCCCTGCAAGGGTCACAAGCAGGGTCCTGCTCTGGGGTGGGTGAGGGTGGAAGATGGGCAAGTGAAAGAACCCAGGCTGGGTGGCCCAAGTGGCAGCAGTGCTGCAGGAGGCTGTTCACTACAGCAGCCAAGCTACCTCCCGCCTCTTACACAGCCCCATGAAGGTATGAGTGTTTGTTCCAGCAACCCTAGAAACCTGATATGACAGGGTAGTTGTGAGAACCGAGGAGGTAAAGGAGGCAAAGATACTGTGCGGACGACAAAGGGCCACACAAACGCAGGCTCTGAGGGTGACTGTCACTGTGAGACCGTCAGATTCTGTGTGCAGTTGTGAAACTGCATGAAGCCGAGCAGAAGTTTGTGCTCACTATTTACTGAGACAGAGACTGAGCTTCTTTCTTCCGCTTTGTTACTGTATCCGCATCCACAATGGCACAGATGTATTGAGCATCTCCCACGTGCTCAGCCCGTGCTAGAGGCCCGGGTGGAAGGCAGGGCCTGTGCTGAGCAACAAGAGAAAGAGCCACGCATGACTCTTCCTTATTCTAAGAAGGGAGCAAAGGGCTCCAACCACGGTGGGAAGCGGAACCTTAGGTGGTCTTTCTGCAAGGAGTGTGGACGGGGTAGGTGAAGAGACGGGGCTACCTAAATAAGCCCCAGGGGCAGCGACTCCTTGGCTCAGCCACCCGACAATGATTTTGACAATGGCGATGAATGAGGAGGAGGCTGGTGACATTCCCACGGGCCGGGCATGGAGCTGGGTGTGGCCTCTTGTGTGATCTAACTCCCCTGTGATGTGGCCGCTTAGACCCCTGCACAGGTGAGGCAGATGAGGCACAGAGATAGTGCTGAACCAACCCCGAGGTACCCTGCCTGGATTCAATTCCTCTTCTCTGCAACCCAAACGTCTGCATGTCTGGCTCTTCCCTCCCAGACTGGTGAGGACTGGGCCTTTGCTCCAAGGCCTTGTCCCCCTCAGCCCTCCTGAACTGTGCTCCAATCCACATCTGCTACTGTACACCCAGCGCCTGCTCTGGGTGAGTCCTGAGGCTTCTCTGCTGTGATCTTCTCCACCTCCCAGGGCAAGGCTCTGCCACTGGGACCTCCATGCAGCCTCTGCTCATCAGCTAACTGCTTGGTGAGGTGACTGCTGATGGAGCTTCACAGCTGTGTCACTGAATGTCTTGGAGACAAACGGAAGGGTGGTGAGGTCTGAGTCCTTTTGACATGCTCTCATGGAGACCCCAACAGAGCCTGACCCATCCCCGCTTTCTCCTTCCCTCAATTAGGGAGGGGTCTTGGAAGCAGGCCTATGCTTCTGGGGAAGCTGTCAAGGAGAATGAGGATGCCTCCCAGCCAGCCAAGCATGTGAGGCCACCTGGCGATCATGGGGTGACTGATCCCACAGACAGGCATAGTTCCCAGGACCCCCTGACAGGGTGTGGCCCGACCCTGGCTTACCTCTGTGATGCGGGGGTTTGTGCACTTGCTGTTGGCACTGGACAGCTCCAGCCACCGGCTCTCATGGGCAGGGCAGTGCTGGCGCAGGGTGCACTGGCCTGGGCCCTGGCACCAGCCACACTCAAAGTCGGGGTCGGCCTTGAGGCACAGCCCGCAGCTCTCGCGCCTGGCTCCGCACTTGTAGAGGTGGACTGCAGAGGGCAGGGGGCAGGAGATGCTTTGGGATGCAGCAGGGCCTGGGAGGAGCCCATGAGAGGGACAAGGAGCTCAGTCCCACCCTGGGATAATGGGACACAAGGGAGGCTTTGCCCCCTCAGCCACTCTGAGGCAGAGAAGAGCAAAAAGGAGTTCCTGGGTTGAGCAGAGGAGCTGAACAGGGAGCCTAGGCCACTGGTCTCCCTCCACTCTCAGCAGTCCTTCCAGCACGTCCTACTCACTCTGTGCCCCTCCCAGAGGCCACCAGCCCATGCCAAGCCCATGCCCAAGAAGTAACAGGGAAGTGTGGATGTTGGAGAGCCTGTGAAGGAGAGGCTCGGAGCCCTGGGAGGTGGGGGGGTTGGAAGGACACCTGCCAAAGAAAGGGGGACTGCCTCTGCTCCCTCCCAGCTGCCCCCTGCCTTCCCCCACGAGGCCCAGCCCTTCCACACCTCTATTCTGAGCGGGGTTGTCAATGCTGAAGTGCCCGTTCCACACGACTGTCAGCTCCACTGGCAGGTTGTTGATCTCCATCCCCTCGTAGGAATACTGCAGCCAGGTCAGTGGAGGAGCAAAGAAGAAAGCTGGGTCACAGAGGTTACTCGGGAGGTCCCTGAATGTTGCTCCTGGGGCCCTCAAGAGCGCCCAGGGCTAAGGAGTGGCCCAGACTGCGCATGTGTGCGTGTGTTAATGTGTGTGCACACACGTGCACTGGCACGTGTGTATGCGCAAGGTGGGGAAGCAAAGATTGGGGACTGGTGGGGCCAGGCCTCCGAACACACACCCGTGTGGATGCAGTTCAAGGAGCAGGTTGGAGCGAGCCACCACTTCTCCTAGGGGTCTCAGCGTGGAGGCTACAGCAGGGAGCCTGTCCCCCCAGCTGGCTTCCCCCAGGAAGTTTACCCAAGGCAGGAGCCCACTTCCTCCCTGACTGTCCAAGGTAACCCTGACCATGGGCCCTGCCAGGCCCACAATTAGATCGGACAAACTCTGACCTCTGGGAAATGTTCTGGGTGGGTGGATGCTTTACCAAAGACCTGGGGAGTTCCCAGGCCAGGAGAGTGGTGGCAGAGAGTAAGAAATGAAGGGGACAAGGGGCTTGGGGTTAAGAGAGAAGAGGACCAGCTGGAAGCTTGGAGGAGAGGGTGAAATCCTGAGGGGACCCTGGAGGACAGACCTGGGAACTTAGGCCTGGACACTAAAGGCACTCGCTGGCTCAAAGCCTGCACAGGCTCAGCTTCCTGCTGGGCTTCTTCTGCCCTTGTTGGGGTATGTGGGAAGGGTCTTCCCCTAGGCTTGCAGACGGTCCCCTGCAGAGGGCCCCCTGCATCCATGCCCAGGCCTCTTCAGGAGTCTGAGGCCCCCCTAGGCTAGGTCATGACTAAGAGATGGGGCTTGGGGATGGGGAAAGGGGGAAGGTGCTGTCTTGGGAGGCAGGGGCCACCCCCAGGCACGCAAGCCCCTGACTTGCCCTCTGAGAGCAGAGGCTTCTCAATCCCCAGAGAAAGAGGGTAAGTGGAAGGAACCCGGAGCCTGCCATGGGCAGCATTTCCAATCCCTACCTGGTGATTTTCTCATTATTCCAGCAGCCTCTGCCTGCCACAGGGGGCGAGATGGAGGAATGGAATTGAGACACTTTCTGTGCAGGAGGGGCTGAGAGCGGGCAATTTGTTGGAAGGGGTTAGTCCAGGAGATGTGGTTTGAAGTTGTGTTTGCAGAGCCAATGAGCTCTTTTAACTCAGAGTTAAAATCTGAAGAGGCTGGGCCGTGGGGGTGATGATGGACATCATGGGAAGCAATGGATGCTGCCCCTCCTCTAAGCTGGCCACAGTGTCTTCGCGAGGGGGAGGACAGCCACCAAGCATCGGGAATACATGGCCCCGGAACAGCCTCAGTGCCTGCAGCCCATGCCTCTGTCTCTGGGCAAGAATGGGTCTGCAGCCTTTTTGTGGGAGATGTTATAATCCATAATGTGGGACATTGCCCTAAATTCCTGAGTTACAGAATGTGCTCCAATGTGAATATGCTGTGACATTGTCCTCAAACAGTGACATAAGTTGGATGTGGTCCAAGCTTCTTTGGGCTTTCCTCTAATGTCTAAAATATTTAACTAACTCCCTGGCAACACATGCCCAGGCCAGGGGCCACGTTTGGTGTTTCTGACATAATGGAGGTGGTTTGTGCCACACTGTCCATGCTCTCACAGAATCTCTCCTGTGACTGATGCCACTTGGGCCGGGGACAGGGTCTGGGCTTACAGAACAAAGCAAAGCTCCCTAGTTCTGTAGAAAACACAGCAGAGACTTTGATCATTGTATAACTCAATAATCAGCTTCGCAGAGATTAAGTCCCTGTGGGCCAGGCTGGGTTGTCCCAAATTGTCCTGAATTTTCTCACAAAACCTTTTCCACTCTAGACCATTGGTTCTCAGAGTGGTCTATAAACGCCTTCATCAGATTCCAGGGCCCACCACAGACCTGCTGAATTGGACTTCCTGGAGATGGGGTACACTTTGAAAGAGCTACTCTGTGGTTCTGGTGCTGTCTAAAGCTAGAGAATCCCCATGTCTGGTGGAAGCAGGGAGGTGGTGGGCTTCCCGGTGGAGGAAGAGGTGCCCTCCCTATGTGAGAGAGGGAAATCTTAAGAACACTCCCAGGCCTCTCCGCCTGTTCCCTCCTCTAGCCAGGCCCCACTTCCTCCCATCCTTCCCATCTCTTGCTTGCGAGCCCCAGGGGGGAAAGGTGGTCATCTCAGCCTCGGGCTGCCAGCACAAGGGCCAGGGCAGGGCTGGTTGTTCCGACTCAGGCTGTGTACCATCTGATCACCCGGAGGCAGCGCTGCAGTGGGCAGACCTCTGGCCTCTGGGAGGGATGCCGGTGGTAGCTATGTCAGGATTGGAGCCCAGCCTCCGCCTCACAGGCCTGGGTCTGGCCAGGACCCAAAGCAGAAGCAGCAGGTGGTGACCAAAGGTCACTAGAACCTCCAGGCCCCTCTCAGGGCGGCCCTGAAATCCCCCAGAGAGGAAGGCAAAAAATTCTGCCTGTGGATATGTGTGAAGGTCTGTGCACAAGTGTGTTTATGTGCACGCTGACTTGAGAGGAGGTGAGTGCATGTGTCCATGTTATCTGTGTGTTCATAAATATGTGCACACACACACACATAGACACAAACTGCTGCGAGGTGGTTCTGCCAGTGACCAGCTGTGTGAACGTGAGCAGGTGATCCAAGTCTCAGCTTCCGCATTTGTAGATGGAAATTAACAACAGCACACACACACCTCCTAGGATTGCTGTGAGCATTTGAGAGAAAGCAGAGAGTGCTCTGAGCACAGTCGAAAGCCTCAGTTACTGTGCGTTTTAATCTATGTCTTTACACTTGGGGATGCTGTGCAAAACTCCATGTTCCCTGTGTTTATGTTTACGTGAAATAGTAATAGATTGAGTGTTTATGTGCCAGACACTTGGTACATATGGGGATGCATGCATGTGAGAATGCATGTGTTCTGTTGTGTGTGCGTGTCTGCGCACAATTTTTTTTTTAAGAGAATTGAAAATAAAAAAGACTTTAAGGATCAATCAAATATGCTGGACATCACTTTCTCTTTCTCTCCCCCATTCTTGGGATGACAACTATGAAATATTACAGAAATCATTAACCCTGGGTGCTCCCTGCCACCCGCCTCCGTCTCTAGGGAGGTCACTGTCATTCCTGGATGCATCCTACACGGGGTACAGACGGGGGCTCTCTGCCTCTTCCGACAGCTAGAGAGCTTGGACCCCTGCTCTCATCCACTGGACTCTCTTCCCTCTGCTCCACTTAGCATTTATATAGCTCTCTGTAATCAGCAGGCAGTCAGTCTGCACAAAGCTCAGTGCTGACAAGGACGGCTTACAGGCTCCTGGAGGCCAGGAGGTTAAGTGTCTCAATCAAGGTCTGGCACACTACGCTGGGCTAAGGGACGCCGTTACCCATCACCTTTGTGAAACTGTGAACTTCAGCTTCTCTTCCTTCTAAAGTGAAAAGAACGCCTCTGTATAATTAAGGTATTCTCCCCACCAACCATTCCTTTGTCCTGAGCTCTGAGATATTTTGCTGGAAAGTTCTACCATTTGAGCAAACAAATCTGAATAACATAGTGCCACACAAGAAGCAGGCAGGTGCACTGTGTCCACCTCTAGGACTCAGAGGGCTCGGCAGACCCGTTTTCAGCTGTGTAAGGGGACAGAGTTCTCTGCCCATCACTCTCCCCACCCTGAGTTACACGTGGTAGATTAAAGTGACAAGAGAAAACACAGGCCAGCGTGGGTCCGTGGGAGCTAGGCTGGAGCCCCAGGCCCCGAGGACCAGCACTCCAGCAGGCAGGTGCCCTTTGCAGTGCACTCGCTGGCATAATGGTCAGCCACTGAGAGGTGGTTGCCAGGCACTATTATTAGCAGCACTTGACATTTTCCTGGAGCCTCCGTCTAAAGTAGGCCATGAAACCCATAGTTGATCCCCCGCTGGGCGACTGCCTATGAGCCTGCCCTGTTCTCCACCCACTGGTCTCCAGGGGGTCACAGTCATTGGCCCAGGGCCTGTCCCCAAATAGCAGGGCTGGAAGTGACCCCACCTGCCCACCCAGCCCAGCATCATACCCACACTGAGTTTTCCTGTGTCTCCCCTTCTTTCTCTTCCCTCCTCCTTGGCCTCTGTTACCAACCTCTTTCTACCATCACCAACCCGGGGGTCTCTCTGTTCCATCCTTCCCCTCTTCCCCTCCCTCTACCCCCACTCCAGACTGCTCATGGATTTAGGAGAGGAAACGATCTCATCTTCTACACTATCCTCCTCTGAGGCTGATCAGACCTGCTCCCAGAGTTAACACCAGAGCTGGGGTATAAGGTGCTCTGTTGCTGCTTTTTGCCCCACCTTTGATTAGGTGGTATGTTCTGAACTTGCACCTCACTTGCGTCTGACGTAGGGATGGTCATTTGCCCTCTCTGGACCCCAGGGACCCCCCTCTGTAACATGATCAAGCAGATACTCTCTCAGGTCTATTCCTGCCTGATGCTATCTTCTTGCCTACAACTATGGAGGGGGAGGCTTGCCCCTTGTTATGAGCCCAAAGATTTTTTAAGGAAGTCACTCGGTGGCAAGTGGCATCCTGGCTCAGGCCAGCATTGAAACTGGGATCACACTGCCCTTATGAAAAGAGAAGTTCTTGGGAAAAGCCAGAGCCGAGTCCTCCTAAACTGTGTGATTCTGGTGGATCCTGGTAGGTGTGTGGGGGCAGGATCCTCCTGGATTCTACTGTCTGTGGAGTTCCCCTCCTGCTGCCTCAGCTTCTCAGACTTTAAAATGGTAGAGAAACAAACTCTTATTCCTGGGATGTTGAAATAAAAAAGTCATGGAGACAAAGGCAGCTGAGCTGCTTTAGGAGCAGCTACCTGGAGGGACCAGAACTGGTCCATGATGGGTGAGGAGGCTGCAGACTGACCCCTAACTGCAGGGGGCCAAAAAGCGGCAGAAGCCCTCCGCAAGTCCCAAGGGGACGATGGGGGCGGGCCAGGAGCTTCAAGTCAGGCCCTCCCCTTGGTGGTTACAGCCTTGGGCTCCAAGCCTCCAGGCCTCAGAAGCAGATCTGGAGGTCTCCAAGCCCATCCCTTGGGCGGCCAGTCAATTCCTCTTCCAGCCAGCACCAGGTACCCCATGGGGACAGCACAGAGGAGGGCACGGCTCTCCCCTGCTTGGGGCTACTGAGGTCCTGTTTGTGTCCTGTTCCCAGGAGGCTCTGGATTCGCTCCCACATTCAGGGAGTTCCATGTGACTGCTGTGGACTCCTTGGGTCAGGCAGCTCCAGACCTGGGAAGTGCTGAGGGCGGCTTGACACACCTGCTTCCTGCTCTGATGGTAAACAGAACAGCAGCGTGGCCCGATGAGCCCCTGGAAGCTAAAGTCAGTCCCCAGGGAACAGGGCGAGTTCTGACCAAGGGGTTTATAGGACTAACGCACACTATTATCTGGGACACCTTCGTCTATTTAACAGAGGCAGCTGAAGCACGGGCCACAAGGCCCAGGACTGTGACATCTGCACCGCTCTCAGGGAACTGAGGGCGCAGCCACCTGAGGTTGCAGGCTCTCTTCTCCCTCCTGATGTCTCCCAAATCCCCGGGGCAGCTTCTCTGAGGAAACTGTTTTCCCCACAGGCTGCCATCCCCACCTGCCTTCTGCTGAGTAAAATGTGGGGCCCAGGCTTTCTCTTTCCACAGGGGCTTTCTTACTTGGGGGAGAATCACTTAAGCCAAACCTGTGGGGCTCATCTTCCTGGCCTCAGGATTTAGGAGGAAGTGAGAGGTGTTCGATATCCCTTTGCTTGTAGGATTAATCTGGAGCACTGCAGAGATCTGAAAAACAGCCTGGCTGTCAGGGCAGGAGGGGAGGTGCACATAGGAAGCTGTGGGGACACATCTGGGGTTTCAGAGGTTGTGAGATCAGTGATGCTGAGCGACCTCGGGCTAGACTGGGCCTCTCTGAGCTCCATCTCCCCCTGGACTGCCTCCTGCAGGAAGAGTGGGATGTTCCCATGAAGTCCTTTGTCTGGACTCTCCTGGTCCCACATCACATCCCCAAATACAGGCGTTGCACCTAGGTATCCAACAGCAGCTAGAGGCAGCATGACACAGGAGGGGACCCAAAGCCTGGCTGCATGTCTAATTGTGTACTTACTATATTTCCATTTTTCAAAAGGCCCCAAATTGTACAGGTTTCAGCCCCACTAACCTAGATCTGCCTCTGCTTCTAGGCCTCTGTCTTCTTACACTGAAGAAGAACTTTAAGGTTTCTTATGGCCTGAGAATGTTAGGAGTCCGTAACTACTGTTCATCTCTGGGCATCTGGGTGCATAGAAGTGGGCCCAGGAAGAGAAGGAGAGAGACCAGAGCAGTGGCTGGGACAGCAACAGACAAGGAGAAGAGGTGGGGTGGGGGAGGGAGGTGACACAGTTGGGGGTCACTGTGTGGTACCTGGAGCCAGGCAGACAGCCTTACTGGCAGGGCTTGGACTCTAGATTTTCTAAACATCTAAGCAGCACACTGCCAGCCAGCCCCCTCCCATTTGATGGTTCCCTTTTGCCAGTGCTTGGGCTGTCTCAGAAGCCTTCCTTGCTATGTGGGTTTAAAGGTGGTGGGGGCCTTTGTGGGCTCAAATGAGGTACTCAGTTTAGACCTGTTAAGAGGCAGGACCCAGGGCTTCCAGAGCTTCTCCCAGGAAAGAATGTTCCTGGAGCCTGACACCCTGCAAATACATCTACTTATAAATGGGGTTCAGGGGCCCCAGAGCTGGCAGATGACCCTCAGCATAACATGGCTAGGACTAAGGCCAAAAACCTCATGCCTTCTGCTGCTGGGGTGGGTGCTAAGGGCCTGGCTGGAGGAGCAGGGCTGGGGAAGGTCTGGGCAGGGAGCTGAACAGTTTTGTGGGTGTTGGGAAAGACCTGAGCTGAGCTGATTTGGCTCCCAGGAGAGAAGAGTGGCAGGGCTGGGGGAGGGGTGGGCCACCCAGAGGGGGCAGGCAGGGACAGGCAGGGGACTCACAGAGGTGTTCTGGCACTGCACGCTAGAGCTGTTGAATCGCAGCGCGGGCACTCGCTGCTCGCCGCCCTGGATGTTGAGGATGCATTCGTAGCCACGCTGCCCCGACTGGGGCTGGGGGAGGTTCTTGGCCTTCAGAGTGATGGGCTTGATCACCTCCACAGGCACCAGGATCTTGTCCACGCGCAGAAGCTGGGGACAGTCCTGGAGACAGAGGGCAAGGCTCAGTTTCGTCAACCCAGAAGCCAAAGGAGCAAGGCCGGGATGTTCCCCAGCTCTGCCCTCTCATGGGCACACCCACAGGTGGCCCTGAGGCACTCGTGCCCACCCAGCACTGGGGAGGAGGAATGGTGTCACTGTCTTGAGGCCACTCCTCATGGAGGCTGTCCCCCCTCTGACCCTAGCAGAGACTGACCCTGCTGGCTGGGCATCCCGTCCACTGTGGACTGCTGACCTCTTTGCCTGTCGGGTTCTAGGCTGCCAAGAATTGGACACTTTGGCTACAGGAGAAGCTCCACGGTGAAGCACAGTCCCAGGTTGCAGCTGTGCCTGTGGAATCTAGATCACAGGCGGAGAGGCTAGAAGAACCATCCGTATGTGGGCTGAGTCTGACATTTGTGAATGTTTTAGAATGGGCCCCAGAAGCCTTTTTAATCCAGAAGTTTCTGACTGAGCTCTGTGGATGGCCTGACCCCAAGGAAATGCCCCTCAGAGTAGATACATACTGAGCTCCTTCTAGATGCCAGCAGTGGGCACACCTATCCCTGGAACCAAGTGGGACCCAGAGGGACTCTGGGGGTGGAGAAAATAGGTCCCTGTTTCCCGGAGCAATCAGCTCTGTCCAGGGAAAGCTGGGGGGAGAATGGGAAGGAAGGAAGGTATGTTTCTGGATTCTCAGGGGCTGGCTGGGGAGTCAGTATTCTGGACCTGATTGGTGCAGGCAGGAGTGAGCCCTTCTGTGACAGAAGCAAGGCCTGGGCACCCCTGTGCCAGGCAGGTCCCATCATGCACTGGACTCCTTCCTCTGTGGCACTGTCTGGGGCATCAGAAGCATGGCACACACATCCTTCTTGGGAACGCTTCATCACAGGCTCTCTCCCACCCAGCATGCATTTCCAGCAGAGAAAGGCAGCAAGGAGACCATGCGGGAATGGCATATGGAATGGGTCCTTGGCGATCACAGCTGTCCCTCCTAGGTCCCAAAGCAGACGTGAGCCAATAGCTCCCTGTGTTATTGAAAGCTGCGCTATAATAAGACTTGGGCTCTAGTACCCACTGAGCTACAGAGCCCTGAGCACATCACGTCCCCATTTCGAACTCAACCTCCTTATCTGTCAGTGGGGTGGGACTCCAAGGCCCCATCCATCTTAACCAGTCATGATTCCATGATTTGGGGGTGGTCGTCCCCTCTGTCCTTCCTGATCACTCAACGAGAAGTGGGCACTGGAGCCTGGCTTCAGGGAGCGCAGGCCCATTAAATGAATCCCTTCTCCCCCTCTCCTCCAGGCTGCGCACATCTTTATCCTCAAGAGCAGCTCCAAGGGGAGCAGCAGACCCTGCAGTCCCAAAAGAAGTGAGGCAGGGACTCAGACAGACACTTGCACACCCATGCTCACAGCAGCACTATTCACATAGCCAGGAGGCGGCAGCAACCCAAGTCCCGGACAGATGAATGAATAAACAAGATGTGCTATGTCCATGCAATGGGATATTATTCATTGAAAAAGGAGGGAAATTCTGACACATGCTACAACATGAATGGATCTTGAGGACATTCTGCTAAGTGACATAAGCCAGTCACAAAAGACAAATACTACATGATTCCATCTATATGAAGGATCTTGAGTAGTCCAATGCATGCAGACAGAAAGTGGAATGGTGGTTAGCAGGGGCTGGGGAGAAGAGAGAATGAGTTGTCTAATGGGTGCAGAGTTTCAGTTGGGGATGGTGGTGACAGTTGCACACCAACGTGAATGTCCTTAATGCCATTGAATGTGTCCTTAAAACTGGTTAAGATGGTAAATTTTATTATATGTGTATTTTACCACTTTTTCTTTTCCAAAAAAGAGGGGCAACAGGGAAGCAGACCAGCAGGAAGCAGGGGCCGTGGCCTTAACCTTGCATGTGGCCCTGAGGCTCTAAAGTGTGTGGGTCTCTGGAGACTTTGAGGTACCCCCATGGGAAGAGAGTCTTAGCGGCTCCATGCTGCATCCTGCCTCATGCTGTCCTGCCTCGTGCTGCCACCTCAGCCTCTGCTCTGGCAAGGCGGGGATGTGGATGAGAGGAGATTTTGTGAAAAGGGTGAAGCTCAGGGTTGCAGCAGGAGGTAACTCTGGGGAATCGGGGAGAGCCTAGGGCCCAGGCCAATAGTCCTGGCTACACCCCTCCTTCGGCCTGAGCCCTGGGCAGCTTTCCCTCCCCTGCAGCAAGCCTGACCTTCTCTCTAGCCACATCAAAGGAGGGACTTGGGTCTGAGATTGAATGACAGCCAGAAAGCACTGGTACCTCTCACCTCCTCCAACATCTAGCGAATGTGAATGGTGCACTGATGAGGGTACCCGGAACCCCTCTGACCAACCGAAGGGACCCCTTCTACTTTGCAAAGAAACTGAGGCAGGGAGGGGAAAATAATGGCTCTGTGTCAACAGATGAGCTGGCAGCTGCAGATCTCGGATCCCAACTGCTAGAGTCTCCGTGCTTCCTCCCTTAATGAAAGAGGCAAGTTCTCACTGGTGGGCAGGACCACTCTGGGTCCAGTGGGACTTGGGAGTTGCAAATCCCCCTGGAGCTGGGCTGGAGGACAGCATATGGGCAGATGCAAAAGTCTCCCTCTTATCCCCTATAAGATTCTCACTAAGGCTTGTGACCAGGTCTTTAATAAGTCCTGATTACCAGTGGCCCCATAAAGGCCTAGTTTGCATATAAAAAGGTTGGCCAGCTCTGAGAGTAAGTTCATTCATAATAATTGGAAAGACCCAGGGCTGGGCTGGGCACATTTTCATTTACTGAAGCTGCAGTGTGACCCCAGTGTCCCTTCTAATTGGAACATAAAATGGCAATTTTCCCCCAGGCAACAAGGCATGAAGGGACCATTTCCACCACGTTGTCCCTTCCTCCCATCCCATCATCCTGGATTCTGTCCTGTCTCACTTTGAGATTCCAGGTACAAAATCACCTTCAGATCTGATACTCTGCAAAATTCCAGAGGAACTTTCATGTTCCTCTGTGACTTGTGCCTGAAGCTCTGTTTAGGTCTGGGGGCTTAAGCCACCCAAACCTTTGTCCTCAACCTTAGAGGATGCTCAACTAGAAAGAGCTGGGCTGGGGAATCGTGTAACTGTGAAAGCAAGTCTGTCTTCCTCCTGCTAGTTGCAGAGTCTTGAAACGTGCTCTTATCACGGACTGGCTTAACTACGAATGAGGATTAAAATTCCCCTTCCAAAGGAGCATTTGGGGGAGTCCGTGAACTGACACAGTCAAAGCATTCAAAGCGAGCGAGCATTCAACAGATGTTTGTTCTTTGCTGTCTTTCCCCAGCCAGGCTGCACTGCTGTCCCTCATCTGCTCTCTCTTCCAGCTCATTTACAAAGGCCCCATCTCCCTTGCCTCTGCCACTGTGCACTTTTCCATAAATCCCCCTCAGTTCCCGCTGTCCCCCTTATTCCAGCCTTCTAGGCTTCACATCCTAGTATCAGATCTGTAGGTGATTTTGTATCTGGAATCTCAAAGTGAGACAGGTCACAATCCAGGATGATGAGGTGGGAGGAAGGGACAACGTGCTGGCAATGGTCCCTTCATGCCTTGTTGCCTGGGGGAGAATTGCCAACAGCTCCAAGTGCCCCCAAACACAAGGGGGACAGGTAGGGAAGTCCCAGTTCTATCTACTGCTCCCCTAATGGTAGTCCCCTCTTCTGGGAGGTGACATCCCGAAGCTGCATACTCCATGTGCTCTGAGACAGGAGAGCCACCAGCCAACTGTGGGGCCTTGAGCATGTCCCTCGAACCCTCTGGGTCTCTTCATCCATAAAATGAAGAGGTTGGTTTGGATTAGATGACTTTCATGATCCCTAGAATATTGTAACATAATAAGAAATACATATTTGTCCTTTGTCCCTGGTTCCCAGCCCAGTGCTTCTAAAACTCTTGGAATTTCCTGAGCAGTTGGGGTGAGAGGAACATTTTTTGTTATTCATAATAAGCCCCTTTCAACCACACCTGAGTTTATGTGAATGAGGTGAGTCTTGTAGCATGGAGGCCAGTTGCCCAAGTAACCAGCCATGTGATTAGAGGGTTGGAACTTTTAGTCCCTCCCCTGCTCCCTCTCATCCCCAACTTCTAGGAGGGGAGAGGAGTTGGAGATTAAGTTTAATCACCAATGGGCAATGATTTAATCAATCATGCCTATATAATGGAACTGCCATAAAAACCCTAAATGAAGGGGTCAGCAGGCTTCCAGGTTGGTGAATACATGTAGGTTTCTGGAGGGTGGTGTGCCCAGAAAGGGCATGGAAGCTCTGTGTCCCTTCTCCATACCCTGCCCTATGTATTTCTTCATCTGGCTGCTTAACTGAATCCTTTGTAATGTCCTTTATAATAAACAGGTAAATATATGTAAATGTTTCCCTGGGTTTTGTAAATCATTATAGCAAATTATCAAACCTGAGGAGGGGGTTATGGGGACCCCAGTTTATAGCTGGTTGATCGGAAGTGTGAGTGACAATCTCAGACTTGTGATTGGCATCTGAAATGGGGGCAGTCTTGTGGGACTGAGTCCTTTAACTTGTGGGATCTGATGCTAACTTCAGGTAGATGGTATCAGAATTGAATTGAATTGTACGTGACCCAGATGGTGTCCAAATAGAACTGGAGAATTGTTGGTGTGGAAAAAATTAAGACATTTGGTGTCAGAAGTGTGAAGAATGGAGAAAAGCATTTTATTTTTAATTTAGTCCCAGTTCTATTACAAGGGTACTTCAAAAAGTTCATGGAAGGATTTGTATTATCTTTTTTTTTTTTTAATTCTATGTCTCTTAAGGCTGCTTTTTAAAAATTTATTCTTGTAATTTACTTATTGATATTATTATTATTTTTTACATTCTAAGATGTGGAGCGATTGGAGAGGGAGGAAATAGGGTGGGAGGAGTAGGAAAGAGGGAGGTCTTAGTCAAGGCCCATGGCATCCCCCTCATTCCTGCAGGGGAGACCAGGGGGCTCTGGCAGTGGCTTGGTGGTCATAGCTGGTTATGGATGCTGGGGGGTTGGTGGCCAAGTCCCTTAGCCCCCCTGCCACCCCACCTTGGGAGCCCAGGGTGCTTCCTGTAGTGGTTTAGTGGTTGTTGCTGGGCTGGGTGTGGTCATCAGGGGAGTATGGCTGAGGCCCCTGGCCTTCCCCCATCCCTGGCTTGAGAGCCCAAGGGGTTTCTGGTCCTTCTAGGTTTTGTAGGTGTTCTTTGGTGCTGTTAGACCTTTACTTTACTAGTTAATATCAGACTTTGTCCCTAATCTGTGAATATTTTGTTTTTTCTTTCAGTTCTGTGTTGGATTATTTGTTATTCCCACCACTTAAACTCTGTACTGGAACTAATTTGCTGTCCTTTGTTCACTTTTTTTTTTTTTTTTGTCCTTTTTGAGACCGGCTGCACCGCGCTCAGCCAGTGAGCACTGTGAGTGCACCGGTCATCCCTATATAGGATCCGAACCTGTGGCGGGAGCGCTGCTGCACTCCCAGTGCTGCACTCTCCCGAGTGCACCACGGGCTCAGCCCCGTTTACTTCTAAAATGGGGGAA
>NW_007729160.1:172470-175516 GCF_000696425.1 Galeopterus variegatus
AGTGCTGCACTCTCCCGAGTGCACCACGGGCTCAGCCCCGTTTACTTCTAAAATGGGGGAACTTCCTGTGGGGACCAGCACTTGAGCCCTGTAATTGAGCTAACTTGCTGCTTTGCTGCTGATTCCCTGGGGAAGGGTTTTTGTGCAGCTCAGGTTTTAATTGTTGACCTTGTAAGCACTTCTGGGTCTCGTGAGGTCTGGTGCACCTGGGTTATGTGGAAACTCTGGTCTGGGCCTGAGACTTTTAAGCAAACTACACCCCTGCAGTTCTATATTCCTGACCAGACTCCACTGAGTGGTCCTGCGCTGACTGGGGTGCAGATCAGCTGTCCATTCTGTGCCCTAATGTTCCCCTGGTGGGCCCATCTTCCCCAACCCCCAAACTCCAAACACTTCCCATGGGACAAGCCATACGCTGGTCCCTTGTGATGACTCACTGGCCTCTGAGTGGCTACTTTTTTCAGTTGTTGTGGTTCCTAACTTCTATGTGGGTCCACAGGAACCCTAATGGTGGTTTTGCTGGCCTGGGGGCCATCAAAGCCCTCTTCTCCCCTGCCGCCTCCAAGCTACTTCATCCTTGGGGCACAGTTGAGGCTTTTGCCAGCTCCTGCTCCATGAAGCCTTGAAGCAGCCGGGGCTCAAAATGATGGGAGCAGTCCTTTCTTTCTCTCATTGTGGCTTCTCCTGTCTTCATGGACTCCGTAGGCCTCTCCTCCTCTTCCCCTGAGCTCTAGTGGCCCCAGCTTGGCTGTCATTGCTTTTTAACAGCTGTAAACTGGTTGATTTGTGGGAGAGAGTGATGCTGGGGACTGCCACTTTGATTGGAAGCCCTATATTATCTTTTAATTTTATTTTTCCATGAACTTTTTGAAGTAACCTCATATTAACCTAACAGATAACCTGGAATACACCATTATATAATCTTTCTGAAGCTCAGCTTCCCCACTTCTAAAATAGGGGTAACAATACCTGCTCAACTAGTTCAAGTGTAGTATTCAGAATACTAACCACCTAAATGAGCGCTGCAGGGGCTAGGGGAGTAGGGGACTTTGTTGGGGAGGTGGGCCTTCTTGGAGTGGCTATTTACCTACCAGCTGGGAAGTATCTTAACATTTTAATAATTTGTATGTTGCAACCAGTACAGGTGGGTACTGGCTCTGGTAGACAGTGTGAGCTAGTTGTGATTCTAGTTAACCCAGTTAACTCAGTACAAGAATTCAATCCAGTGCACATGCCACCACCTCCATCACCATACACATATTTCCCCACATGCTATCTTGTTTCACAGCACAACACATATATATGATCACCCCCATGTTCCAAATAAAGAAGCTAATTACCCCACTTGATAACCACAATGACGATGAGCACAGTATTTTCACCCAGTGATTACCTAGCTCCGACACAGAATTCCTCAAAAACATACTGCCCTTCTTTTCAGGGAAGATATTTCTCTAAACTGTCATTTGAAAGGACCAACTCTTGGAGGATGGAAAACACCTGTATTTAACAAGATTATTTGGAGACAAATGCATGCAATAAGAACCAGACTCCCTGGGAGACTGTTTTGCCTGTGGCTACACTCTGCAGTTGGGAGAGTGGACTGAGGGTGGGGAGTGGCAGTGGCTTGAGGCACAAGCAAATATTTAAGGGCTTGGCATTCAGGAGGTGGCTCCAGTGAGCTCCAGGTCAATTGTCCAGCCCCATGAACATTTTGGTCTCTACTTAAATGCACACAGAATACAGATAGCCTTGCTGATTGCAGGGAGCAGGAGCACAAAGCCGAAGTATGAAAGCAGGAAAGATGCCTCTCCATCCACCATTGCCAGCATGTCAGTGACTACTTTATACAGAGATTTCATTGCATATTTAAATAATTGAACAAGGACATAAACAATGTTGCCTAGCTGGGAGAGGAAAGGCTGTCTTCAGGGATGGTGCTGCCTGGAGAAGGGGGCCATGGGTCCTTGGATTTACAGCCCCCAGTATGTTTACAAGATGAGGCCTCTAATTCTCCCAGTTGCTAAGGCAGGATTGGGGGAAGGCGATGCTCTAGGGGAGAGCAAGGCCTGGGGGCAACTAAGGAATAAGTGATTTGCAGGTCACCTCTTCTCACCCCCAAGTCACCTCAGTCCCCATCAATTCCAAAGACAAGCCAGCCCTAGCCCCAACCAATACCCAAAATTTACACTCACCTTCTCAGACCCATGGTGCCCCATACAAAAATGTAATGCACTATATATTTTCTTGCTGTTCCCCAAGTTTATAATGCCATTAGTATGATCTACGATGGACTGGTTTATGGAGAGAGCCAAGTAATAATACAGAAAGGAAATGCCCACAACCGTAAGGGGGAGGGGCAGAGGAGATTGATGGAAACTGCGGTCGTCTGGAGAAATGGCAATCTGGTAATTGAACACCTGGAGTGGGGGGTGGTGCATGGTGGAAAGCAAGCTCTTCAACTGGGTTTGGCTTTGTTTTCTCAAGGAAGGTAAAGGCATGGCAGGGGCGGTTTTGTTCCCTTGAGTTGGATCCCAGGAATGGCCCCTCTTCAGGAAGGGAAGTGAAAGAACAGACAAGGTGAGCTGGGCTGATTTCTCTCCAGAGTCTGGCCGGGGTTAAATGCCATTGGCCTGCCCCTGTCTCAGGGCATGGGGCTTATTTCAGTGCCAAGGGAAAGCAGTAGTCCCGGGGCTAGGACTTCCCCTGCCCTGCCAGGTCTTCGGTCCTGGACAGAACTTGACCCTAAGGATACCAGATTTCATGATACCCATCCTGGCTCTGGATTTCTTCTCTAGGGAGTCAAGGCAGTAGGGCATATTGGGAGAACCTTTCAAGCACAGTTTTGCAAATCAAATAGAATTCGTTTTGCCGCCTCTGATCTGACACTGTTCTCTGGAGTAAACACTTGATTGAACTTCAAGAGGAGAGGCGTTGCTGGGAAACTCTTCTCTGAGCCTGCACACCTGTGGGCCAGATGTGTTTCGCCTTCCTAGCAGAGTCCATCCAGTCTTGGTGCCTAGAGAATATAGTTTCAGCAGCAGTT
>NW_007729160.1:176746-178171 GCF_000696425.1 Galeopterus variegatus
TGCAACTGTTTCTTCTCAGAAGTACATATAATGCTAAAATATATGTACATTACACAATGTAAACATATAGAAAAAAGCAACAACATTAAAAAAATCATCATACTTCCATTAGCAGCCAAGGATTTTCTTTTAAGTCCTGATGACAATGACCTCCTGTCACTGACCAGGAATGGCTGGAGTCAACCAACAGCCCATAAATATTTATTTACTTATTTCCCCTTTGATACATTCATCCATAAGATGTTGCTACAACAACCGTCATGAGGTGGTCAACTCTGGCTTCTCTTCTACGTTCACATTCAAAACAGTCCTGGTGTTGAGCTGGGTAGACGGCAACCTCCTCGCTTCGACAGCAGCGTACCCTTAGAGTTTCCTTCTCTTAGAAAAATAAACACCCAAGATAAAGAGGAGGCAAAGTTCATTCCATCTGACAGAGTGATAAGGGAGGCAGGGGCGATGCCAAGTTACCCTGGAGGCTCTCACTTCCATGGCGTACCAGGCTCTCCATAACATGCTCGTGGGGCAGCAGCAGTCGGTTAGTCTGTCCCCACATCCCTCTATCGGCCACATTTCTCCAGGTCTATTCCTTTCTTGCAGGTCCTGGCATCAAATCCTCTGAGATGCTGTGAATCTCCAGCAGCCTTTGCAGTGCCAGGCACAAAGGGGTGTTTTGCCTGGCTTGTAGTCTGGGTACGTGAAGGCATCATTCTTCTATAGAGATCCCTGCATTGTACTGTGAATCATGGTGGATTCTTGTTCTATTCTCTAGTTCTTTTTTCCCTCTTTCTGAGCAGCAGATGCAAACTCCTTTTATACATTTAAAAGAAAGAAGCTTGGGACAAGAGGAACAAATAAGACAGAAAGAGCAGAAATCTGAAAACCTGTTTCAGGGTAATTAAATGATTAGAGGCCTTTGAAATCCTCCAGATAGCTCAGTTGTTTTTGTTTTCATTTTTTTTCTTGGGCCTCTTCACATATAAAATCTCTGCCAGATTCACCAGTCTGGAAAGCTGGAGAGAGGCTGAAAACCACTTTGTCTTAACTCCCATCAAGATATTTGCAGGTTTCAGACGAAAACAAGAGGATGCTTCCTGGGGCCCTGGCCGTGGCAGGTCAGACAGCCCCTCTCCTCCTGGACCCACACCCTTTAATAGCATCTTCATGCCAAGGGCGTGCCCCTCGGGTGTCAGACTCATGTCTCTCCTATTGTCTTTAGATCTCCTATTATCTTCATTAAAGAAAAGCAGAGAATGAGACATAAATTTGAGATTCACAGTCCTATTTAAAGCCAAGACGTAACCACATTCCTCCCTTTCCCTGTAAAGGGACACTACGGGTGTGGGTCTCTTTTCCTGACTGTGAATCTAGAGTAGCCATTTGCTGCCACAGACAGACTATTGAAGAGAGAGGGGTGCCTGTGTCTGA
>NW_007729160.1:178797-183890 GCF_000696425.1 Galeopterus variegatus
ATTGAGCTGTCAGGTAGATTTCAAAGGCCCCTGATCATTTAATTATCTTGATGGAGGTTTTCAAATTACTGCTTTTTTTTTTTTATTTTTGCTCCCCTTGTCCCCAACTTGATTGGGATCGTTCTCTCCCTTGACAACCTCACCACTGATTGCCTTTACCTCTAAAATAAATCTCTCTGCCCACTCTCCACCTAGAAAACTCCTGCTCCACCATCAGGGACTGGGCTAAATGGGACTTGGGGCTTGGCTTTTCTGATGGCTGAGAGCAGTTCAGTCACATTGCCCCCACGCTAGGACAGCCCAGTGCAGCGGGAGGTGGTATGGCGTATATCAATCTTCTCTCCCAGCCTCCCTCCCACCACTAAGGGTTTGGCTAAAGGTAGTGTTGCTAGTGGGGTATGAGTCTAGGGGGGCTCTGTGATGGGCCTCTCTGTTCTCTCAATGTCACTCCTGCCCCCCGAACAGCTCCTGTGCTTCCTGCACCCTGCTGTCCGTGCTGGGGGCCTTGCCACGTGGTCATAGCGCCTGTGTTAGTATGGGGAGGGGGATGGAAGGTACACCTAAGACCAGTAGGCTGGGTAAAGATGCTGGAGCCTGTTTGAGTTCAGTGTTGGCCGAGAGAATGCAAGAAGCACCGTAATGTTTGAACAGCAACAGACTTTTCCAAAGTGGTTTTATGTCTGTTATCTTTGAGGTCCTTACCCACAATCTTACACTCTGAGAGGCAACCACATAGGCAGAATGTATTTTTATTATGGTGATGAAGAGTTTCCAAGGATAAGAATAAAATTAGGAGGGGATAGAAAGACGACGTCTTAGCTGTGGAGCCTAAGCCTACACTAGTGATTCTTCAAGCCCCAGAATCACCTGGCGGATCGTGAAAGCTCAGGCTGCGGAGACTCTGCACTCCTAACACGTGCTGAGGCACAGCGCTGCCGGTCCAGGAAGCACACTTTGAGAACTACACATGAGGGACCGTTCTTTCATTTGTCCTCTTCTCTCCTTTTTATTCAACTTGTCCTCCTTGGTCTCAGTTCTTCTGTGAGAATGGTGCTCTGAGGAACCACCAAGGAGCTTGTGCACAGCTCTGCTGTGTACTCACAATTATTTCTAGGACACACACACATACACACACACATACCCATCTCTCTGGAATTGTTCTAGAACTCACTTGGCTAGAGTGACCTCCACCTTTGTAACTGAACTTCCAGGGCTGACCCAGAACCCATGTCCCCAGTGCAGAGCTTGGCTGGTTTACTGCTTTCATGAAGTGGTCCCTTAAGAGCCAGGGCTGGGGAGGAAGGGAGTGGTCCTAGGGGAAGGATAGCCTTGTATGTCCCACGCTCACAGCAAGTGGCATTCACTACTCTGGCTGCTGGGGACCTACCTCGGGCAGCTTCACACGGCCTTCCTGGAAGGAGCAGGTCTTGGGGTCATGGGTGCAGACGTGCCGGTATTTACACCAGTGGCAGCGGTATGGGCTCTCCACGCAGGACAGGCACCTGGGCACAGCAGAGGGAGAGGCACAGACACAGAGCCGGGTGAGCCCACAGCAGAGGGTCTAGCAAAATGTTTGTAATACTGAGAGAGCCCACCCTCAAGTACTCAGCAGGGTCAGATCTTATACAAGTCTATCCCTTGTCCCTCCCAGTCCTCAGGAAGCCAGCAGTCTCTACCCCCTAGCCTTGATCCACCTGCCTCCACCTCTATAGGATGATGTCCTCCTTTGCTGAGGACCAGAAGGGTAAGGTTTGGAGTAGAGAGGCTTGTCTAGGGAGACCATGAGAGTTGGGGCAAACAAAAAATCAGGTTTTAGTAAATTGACTTGACTCTAGGTTTCAGCTGTCAAGGACCCACGTGGACCCACCCTGGAGAAGGAAGCTCATACCGAGACTGCTTCCTCAGTACGATGAGATTCTCTACTCTTTACCCCAAGGAAACAAAGGCAAATTGATGACAGTTTATTGCTTAAAAACCCAACATGGTTCCCTTTTTCCAAAAACTCAAATGCCTGGCCACACAGGCTAGGTCCACCATGTGTCCAGGCCCTCTGTCCCCACAGGGGTTTGGTGCTGTGGCCATGACCAGGCCACACTCTCCCCACATGCTGTCCCTCCCCCTGGAGTCTGTTTGTCCCCACTTGGCCAATGCCTTGGCTGAGGCAGAGCTGGTTACTCTGGGCCCCTCTCCATGAAGCTCTTTGTTGGTGTCTGCAGCGGATTGAATTATGTCCCCCCAAAACTCAATGAAGCTTAAATTGTATCCCCCATGTTTTATGTATTAAAAACGTGGCTCCCACTGTGACTGTTAGGAGGGTGGGAAATCCTATTATGGTAATTGAAAGGTGGAGCCTTGAAGAGGTGATTGGATTGCAGGACCATGCAGTAGTGAATGGATTAAAAAACGGCGGTCAGGGGCATGGTTCTGAGGGCTTTAAAAGAAGAGAAGAATCTGTCTGTCTTTCTCTCTGCTCTCTCTGCTTCCACCATCTTGCAATGTGAGACCCCTGGGTCACTGTCAACACCACCACCAGCTGGACTTCGGACTTGCCAGCCTCAGAAACTGTAAGCAATAAATTTTGTTTTCTTTATATATCACCTAGCAACAGGTATTTTATTATAAGCAACAAAAACGGACTAATACAGTGTCCCTGGGACAGTACTGGTCTTCTCATATCACATCTCACTACTGACTGTCCAGCTTGTCTACTAGTCCACTAGGCCACGAATGCCTGGAAGGCAGGACTGAGTCTTTGAGTTTTATAAATTTTTGATTCCTCTGCATCTGATGAGTAACCCACTGCACATAGTGGACACTTAAGATCATTTGATGATCTGAATGGAACTTATGATTTCATCTGCCTCCTCTGTTTTCCTAGGGGGACAAGAGCAGAGTGAAGTATTAGGCCACTGAGTGGTAAAGCCACAGGCAGCTCCATGACAAGAAGCAGGAAGAGAATTCCAGAGTTGAAGCAATTCACTTTTGGCTGAGAGGGCTGAATGCCCTCCTTACGTGGGACCCCAAAGACAGCTAAGCTCTGGACTCAAAGTTGCCGCAATCACGTCCATTGACTCTGAAACTCCACCAGCCTAGAGCCCCCAAGTGTCTATGGTCACATCAGCTGCCTAGCCACCATGGGCAGGGGCAAACAGAACAGTGTGCTGAAGCGACAGGACTTTTTCAGGTGAGGTCCTGTGGTTTTCAGACTATGCTCTGTGGAACCCTGAGGGTTCATGGAGCTCCTTTGGAGAATGTGTGAAGAGTTGTGTGGGATTCCTAGAGAGAGTTGCTTCTAGCCCCCTCAACTCTCAACCAGAGTAGCTCCTACTTCACAGCTAATTTCAGGTGAAGAAAGGTTTCCATGGTGGGAAAAAAAGCTTGCACATCCCCAATCTGGTCCAACCCTGTCAGTTTATAGAGGAAATAATAATATAATAATGGTAAAAGCATGAGCAGTGCTTAAACAGTGGGCCAGACATGGTTCCAAACACTCTCCTTATTAAAGCTCTTTCAACCCTCACAGCCATCTTGGGGGACAAACAGGACTGATATGTAGGGGACCACCAGTACAGTGTCCCCAGCAAGGACAGTGCTCTTGCTATGCCAGTTGTTAAATGCTGGGGTGATGTCCTTGGAAGGAGTCCTACTATGTCCCTGTAATGGAGAACGCAGGGGCCCAGAATGGTTAAGTTTCCCAGCTGGCCTGACTGCAGAGCCTGAGCCTCTCTCTCCACACCAGAGCCTGACCACCGCACACCAGCCTGTGTCCTGACCTGGACTGCAGGAGCCTGTGTCCTGACCTGGCCTGCAGGAGCCTGTGGGAGCTGAGCACCCAGGCGAGCTGCTAGACCACCTGCCCTTCCCTGGACACACATGGGGGCTTCTGCCCGTCCTCAGACCCCCTCCTCTGTTCTTCAGGTGAGATGCCCCTCTTCCTCAACAGATGGTGCAGCTGAATCAGGTTAGAAAGATTTATGCCAGAGAAGATGTATGGGCTGGGGACTTGGAGAGACCCCTGGCCCGCACCCTGCCCCAGGTTCTCCCGCTGTTCTTTCCATTAACCCTGTGAGTACCAGAGGGGAGTAGTCCGTCTCCTTTGAGGGGTGAAGATGGCCTCCTTTGGAGCCTCTCCATGGTGCCTCCTTGGGACAGTGCTGGGGTCTTCTTATTTCTGGACGAAACTTAACTGCAGGAACAGGGGGCCAAAGGAGGCTGGGAGCACTTACGAATTGTGGACGCTGCAGTTGTAGAAGACAAAGCTGGTGCTGGCAAAGGTCATGCCTGTCTCCTTGGACTTGAGCTGCAACTGGACGACATGGTGGTCCCCTATAAGGCAGAGCCAGTCAAGAGGTCAGGGGGACAGCCAAGGCCCCAAGCCAGGGTCCCATTGAACCCCAAGAGCAGCTGCAGAGGGCGTTATTCTAGTCTATTCTCCCTTCCATACTGTATTACTTGCTCCCCCCCGCACCCAATTGCTCACCTGCCCATGTTATACACACACACAAGCACACATGCACACACACATGCACTCTGAAAGGTATTCACATGTGCATTCACATGCATGATGTCCTTGCCAGACTCAACAGAATTACAAACGTACACACTGATTAGCGACCAGGGAGAAGCAGATACGTAGACTAGGACTGCTGCCACAAACTACGCAAGAGATTTTGCACATACGTGCACGTGTGTGCACACGTGAGCTCATTCCCCATCTGTGAAGACAGACCTTGTTGTGATGGCCCCTTCTCTGGAGGGCTCCACTGTGGCGGGAGACCCTGGAATCCTCAGCTGGCGCCAGGAAGGAGCTGCAGCCCATGTTTAATTCACAGTGCTGACCCTGAGCCCCCACTTCCAGCCTCTTTCTCTGCCTTCCCTGAGAGCCTCATTAATCAATCAGCTCCAAACAAATGTGACAAGCCCAAATGCGGGGGGACAACATGGAATCAATCTGCCTGGGCTGGGCCTGCCCTCGCCTGCACTGAGCCTCTGTCCACTCCCCCCCCCCCCCCCCCCCCCCCCCCCCCCCCCCCCCCCCCCCCCCCCCCCCCCCCCCCCCCCCCCCCCCCCCCCCCCCCCCCCCCCCCCCCCCC
>NW_007729160.1:184890-211478 GCF_000696425.1 Galeopterus variegatus
CCCCCCCCGCCCCCAGTGCAGCTAGCCAAAAACAGCAAGCAGCTCTGGGGAGGCAGGACAGGGCAGGGGGTGGTGAGGCAGTGGTCCAGGGCCAGAGAAGAGATCCAGCCGTGTGAGCAGGGGCATGAGGAGCCAGACGACCGCCCTCCCAGCCACCCCTGCTCCTGCCAGCTTCCCTCCTCTGCTGCCCCTCCGGGCCAGCCAGGAGGGCTGACCCAACCGGCCCGCTCTCTGCTGTCCTGGCCTCGCCCTCCGCCCGCCTTCTCTGCAGCTGCTCCTCGCCTAGGATGGGGTGGACTCTGGGATGCTAACCTGGGACTGAGATGGAAGGGTTGTAACAGTCAATTCCAAGGGTGGGGGAGGGACACTTCAGCCCTCTCTTCCTGAGGCACATCCTCAGACCCACACCCCTTCCTCGGACCCTCTCCTGTCTCGGTCCCCCCACATCTGTTGTGAGTTCTCCTCATCCAGGCAGGTGCAAGAACACGCCATCCAGCTTTGCCTCCCGGGACTGCTCACCATTCTCTGTGATGATCTGGGGCACCTCCTTGGCTGCTGGGGAGTAGCACTGGATCTGATTGCCTATGACCAGCCCATCCATCTCCGACAGGTCCTCAAAGGTGCAGTTGACACCGGCTGACAGCTCCGGGACATTGTATGTCTCCAGGACCAGCTGTGAGCAGCCGGGCACAAGGAGAGAAGGAGGAAGGTGGGACGGGAAAAGGAAGGGTATGGAATGAAGGGAGAGAGGGGGAGCAGGAGAGATCCCGGGAAAGAAGAGAGACGAACAAGACGGGTGTCAACACAGAGATGTAAAGAGACAAAAGGGACCTCGTGAGAATCGGAAATGGCAATGTCTGGGGGATTTGGATTTAGGAAAAGTGGCAACACCGACCACCAAGTACCCAGTGCAAGGAGCCATCTTCATGCTCCTTCCTCTGCACCACACCTGTCCCATGTTGTAGACAAAGATCGTTCCCAACACTCTGTTGCTCTTCTGAGTATTTTGGGTATGACAGTTTCCTTGTCTTTCCACTCATTACATGTGCAGCCTCTTCCCCAATATTCCTGCTTGTGTCCCCTTCTCGTGTCCCCAGTGGACTCATCTTTACCAACTCCTGCCCTGCTCTAGCGCTACATTTCCTGGCCAGCCTTGGCCCCATTATCCCAAGGGGCCTCGGGCTCAGGAGCTCTCTGGTGAGGAGCGAGCCCTTCCCCACACCCCCGGCCCCTTACCGGCACACTGTACTGAGAGACGGAGATGTTGTTGGGGTGGACCGTCAGCCGGACACACTGCTTCATCTCTGAAGCAAACCTGCGGGGCTCCCTGGACCGCTCACACCGCTCCTTCCGGGTGCACCTGGGAAGGATGTACCAACAGGTTACTCAGGACATGGCCACGTGGTCCAGGGAGGGGCCCCATGCTGAGGTCAGGCATTTCCAGCAGCTCCCAGGACGTGTCCAAACTCAACATGCCCAGAACTGACATTTTCCTAAAGCCTGGTCTTTCTCCATCATGCCCAAATTTGAAAAAGATGGTAATTCCAATCACCACTTGCCAAATGCAGAAGCTTGACAGACATCCCAAACTCCCCTCACCCCCTCCAAACTCAGCCAAGAGTTGCACAGTCCTGTCTGTTCTACCTCTCCACGCATCCTGAGGTGAAAGGAGACGCACTCTTGCCATATATGTGCAATATGCTCTTCAGACGTCCTTGCCTTTCTGCAGGCCAGTTCTTCTCTCTGAACTTCCCTCACCCCACTTCTCCACCTGCCCAACTCCTACCTCTTCTTCCAGACATGGTTCAACCATCAGGCACTTGCAGTCTCTCTTCCCCCTCCCCCCCCCAGGCAAAGCCAGGAGCTTCCTCCTTGTGGTCCCATAGCACTTTGGAGTTTCCTATAGTTCAGAACATCTCTGATTATACAACAATTATCAGGCAAAGTGCATCCTTCTCCTACCAAGTGTGAGCTTCTCAAAAGGAGAAACTATGTCTGACTTGTTTGGAATCCCCTGTATAACTTATGTCCTAGCAGACAGAAGATAAATGTAGGTGGGAGGGAAGGAGGGAAGGAAGGATCAAAGGTGTAGAGTGTAGTAGTTAGAAGCATGCTCAGGATCGGAATCCCAGCTCTATGGCACAGGGTAACTGCTATATAAGGTTTGCTGTGATTGTCTAATGCCCTGTGCTGTACAAAGTGTACCGTGTCACAGGTGGACCATATCCAGCATGACCTGAGATCTTACAGCTTTAATGGATGAGGGCTTGTGAAAGATGCACATAAAAACCATGGACCCCACCCAAATGCACACATCACATGAGGTCACCACATGGAGGTATCTGAGTCTCGGGGAACAGTATTTAGTCTGAGTCAGATAAGCCTTGAGAACGTGGATCTTTCCTGAATGGCTGGGATTTGGAAACTCTGGTCTACTGCTTCTGCTCTGGGGGGAGGACAAGCAGGTCCTCAGGAGGGACAATTTGAGAGAAGATGACACTGCACAGAAATCTCTCCTGAGCTGCTGATCTTTTCTGGTTAAGTGAAAAGACTGAGCTGGGGAAGGAAGACATCAGGAACTGTTGCAGAATGGGACGGAGCCCTGGCAAGGAGTTTAGTAGGAAACGGAACGGCCAGGGATGTGGAACCCACATGAGGGGGGATTGGGAGGATTTGGGGAGGGAACATGTGTCTCTAGAAGCAGACAGGTGTGGTGTGGGGCAGGGGGGCGCCTGGACATCTGAGCTGCGCTTGGGGTGACTTGCAGGCTCAGAGAAAAGCTGTGGAGTCTTTCCTTCCATCCATGGGGAAGGAAAACACCTTTGGGGGAAGGGGAGACCCAGGGACAAAACAGGAGGACCTTAGAGTACATCGGATGTGTAATGCTAAAGTAAAAAACAATCCTGAATAATACAATCATGACTACTAGCTACTGAGTGCTTATTAGGCACTGTGATAAGAAGTTTATATTTTATGTCATTCATGTCTCATGATAATGCCGTGACAAACCCCAAACTGCAGAAGAGGGTGGGTAAGTAACTCGCCCAAGTTCACCAGCAAGTCAGCGAGAGTTGGTATTTGAACGTGGATGAACTCTCGAGCTTGTGCTCTCTTTACCTCTGTGTTCCATCTCCCTGAAGCTTCCAGACTGTGAAGTGTGGGACAGACTCCGAGCTGCAGACTAGAACCATGTTCCCTGCCATCTTGATGCCCCCTTCGTGTTCTCGGGGCAATTTAAACATTTCTCCTCCGCCTTTCTCTCTAGGCTAATCAGCACTTTTGCCTTCCACTGGGAAGCACTTTGAATATGATTGCAACTTGCCAGACGAGGAGGAATTCGCCAGGATGCTTCTAGGAAACCCATCCCAGTGGGGAGAGGCCAGACCTGGGTCTCATCATCCCCGTGGCACTCCCTGGCTGCTCTAGCAGACCGGTGACAACAAGAGCGTCTGGCTAGAAGTCTCGGGAGTTAATTTACCAGGCCAGCTCCTCTGCGAGGACTCCATTACCTTCAGCCATTAAGCTAATGTTATGGACTTTTCCACAGTGTTTTCACTGACATCGCTATTAATAGTGTTATTACTCCCATTAACAGCAGAACCAGAGAGCAGGTATGGGCTTCAATTATTCACTGACTCCCCAACTTTGAAGTTCCTATTTCCAAGAGCAATCAGTAGATCTGAAAAATGTCTTTGATTAAATTATGAAAAGAGAAAAATGCAGCTGCTCCCAGGCCAAACATCACCTGGAGTTACCAAATAGAGATTCAGAGAGAAAAAAGAGGACTCCATTTCTCTTCCCAGGGGTAGAGCACAAAGGTATCTGGTTGGGGGACCTCAGGACAAGTTCTACCTGCATTGTTTGCTGCTTGCAAAGTTCAGGTGGCTGCATCCTGCCACTGCTCCTGAGAGCCCCATACTAGCTACTTATCACCTTTCCCCAAATTTAGGTCCTCCAGGAAAGTGACCTAGAGTTTACAATTGTAAACATCCCATCTAACTGTGTAATCTTGAGCAAATTACTTCACCTCTTCATGCCTCAGTTTTCTCATCTATAAAATGGGGATAAAATAGTATTTACCTAACAGGGCCATTATGAGGATTAAGTGAAATTATGTGAGTAAGGCATTCAGAACAGGGCATAGCTCATAATAAGTCCTCACTAAGTGTTAGCTGGTATTATTACTCCATCTCTGATCTCCTCATCTGACCCCTCCAAACTGTAGCCGATGCGGAAGCCCAGATCTTCTCCCAGGCTGGCCCATGGGGTAAGTCAAAGACAAAAGATGAGGGTGGCTGTGGCGGTCTTTCTCTTAATGATGGAGGAGGTGGCCCAGAGGCCAGGAGGGAAGAGGGAGAGAAGAGGAAAAGACTGGTCTGGGTTGTAGCTCCAGTTTCTTAATAGCTGTCAGAGGGTATTGAGAATGCAGCTATCTTAGTGGAAAGTCAAATTTAAGGTCAGAGCCAGGGATGTTTTGACATTTCTACTATCCCTCAGTGCCCACGAGGGTGGGGGCTGCAAATGTCCAAAAGCACAGACAATTGACCTTAAATGTGATAGCATAACAGAGGGGAAAGGATGAATTCCTTCTGATTTCTTAGGGGGTCTGTTAAGGTGATGGCCTTCTGCCTTTCTAGGACTGGGATTTCCCGCTAGCCCAGGCAAGAGCTGAGAAGTGTGCAAAGGGTTAATTCATGACTCTTTGGGGGCCCGGCTTTGATGTTTCCTTCTAAGGGGCTCCAGGTGCTTCCTAAGGCAGGTCCCTCAACCCCACTGTAGGGGCACCCTCGAAGTGGAAGGAAAATTCTGCTCCATCCATTTCCCAGGTAGGAAAACTAGAGCTTTGATGGATTCAGAAAATGCATGCTGTATGACTTTGAGTTTTCAGACATTTGTCTCTGCCACCATCGTTGTAACCCCCGTCCCAAGCACAGATCTGAAAAGGCTGGCAGGAAGCAGACTCCAAGAAGACACATCAGGTCCCCAAAATTGCAGTCCATCCCTGCTAACCTCTTCTTCCCTCCTTCCTCCTTCCCCTTTCTCTGCAGTTCAGCCCCTCCAGCCCCAGATCAGAGGTGCTAAAAGCCCTCAGGGAGAAGGCCCTGGCCCTGGCAGGGGTTATTATTCAAGTCAGTGGTTCCAATGAGATTATCCTCTCTAATGAAGCAGCTACCTCCGCCCTCCCCTAAGCCTGAACTTTCACTGCTGGAGGATTCCCAGCCAAGTGGAAAATTAGAAGAGAGAGGAACAGAGAAAGGAAGAGGGTGAGGGAGAGAGAGGTGGTGATTAAGTTCTCCAGAAATTAGTTCCCAAAGATGGGGATAGAAGTATCAACTCCTGGTGCTGCTGGCCAGGCAAACACATTTCAATTTGGAAATGGGGCTGCCTGTGAGTCTGGCCTGGATGAACCCCTGAGCTCGAGGGGTCATTGCTGGTCCCTGTCCCCAGGCCCTCCAGCATGGACCCACCAGGTGTGGCTATCAGAACTTGCTCCTTGCGTCTCCCCACACACGACCCCTAGTCCCTAACATTTCACATTGGCCATGGCTTGTGCTCAAAGTGCACTATTTGGGGAATCTGTGTTTAGAGCATGAGGAGACTGAAAAAGAAAGGGGAGGTCGGAAGGGGTCTTCCCAAATGGGCCCGATGGAAAAGTTAAGAGAATTTAGAATGCCAGCTCAACTAGGAGACCATGGGAAGCTCTTTGGTCATTGTCATCACATCTGGGGACCTGACAAGGGAAGAAACTGGATTTTCTAGTATTGTTCTCCCCGCCCTCTTCAGGAATGCCCACAGAAATGGGCAAGTGCAGCTGTGTGGCTTGGAGGAAGGACAGGGAACTGGATAGTACAGGGAACCTTTCTAGGCAGATGGGTGTGTGAGAAGTTTCTCACATGAAGGATGAAGACCAGGTGAGTCCTTTCAATGTTATTATTCTAGGATCCAGTGACTGACACCACAGTCTTACGGAAGTCTAAGTATTCTGGTTGTTCCTCCTAAATACTTAGGATAAACCCCAAGACAAGGAGGCTGAGGCTGTACTGTAATTTTCCCTCTGCTGCCCCTTTATCACCTGTAGAGATCCAAAGCCAGCCTGAGCAGCACCTGATACTGGATTCATCCATGCTATTCCAAGGGGAGAAAGACTTTCCAACGGGGTGCTCGTCCCAACCACCCAGACACAACCCTCCTGTCCTGGGGAGGAGAGGACCAGGAATAGAAAGGTCCTTGGGGGAGATCCTGGGTTCCAGCTGCAGACTCTACTTACACAGCTGTGGTCACAGGGCCACTTCAGGCACGAGTGCCTGCTGCCTTCCAGGCCCACTGAGGGGCTTCATGCATGTCCCCTCCCTTGGTTTTCAGCCCCAGCCTGTAACATGGCTGTTTTCGTTGCCATTTGGAGCTGGGGAAACGGAACCCAGACAGGGTCTGTCCACAGACACATGCTTAGTTTTAACTTATCCCTTCTGCTCTGGGTAGCAGTGCCTTTCCTTTCTCTCCCTCCATCTTGGCAGAAGCTACATAAAAAAGAAAATAAGTGTATCCTGAAAAGGGACCGGTGCCAACCCATCCAGGGGAGGGCACTCTTTCAACAGAAGAAATCTGGAAAGAGGCAGGGTCATCAGGGAGCAAGAGAGGGACTTTACAGAAGCTGATTTTATCTTTCCCCTGTCGATGTCTTGGGTTACATGAGCCTCCCAGAAGTGGTGACTTTTCTTAAGAAAGGTAACGTCTGGGCCAATCGATGCAGCTGGATCTGCTGGGTGAGATCCTGTTACCTGCCGAGACTGAGACAGGCTTCTTTGCAGGGCATGGAGCCATGGGAGGGAAGACGGAGGGGGGCTGGGGACCTGCCATGCCTGGCAATGTTGGAGGGAATGTTCCAGGCCCAGGACAGAAGACAGCTGTGGCGGGGCTAGGCAGACTGGGCTGTGGGCTTTCCTTGACCTTCACCCAAGTCAGAACAGGTCGGCTTGGGCACAAGGTGAATGCCCTGGGAATACAGACTTGAGACTCATGGTCAATAAATACTCAGCATTTTTGAAGTGGTCATTGCCATTGGAAACAGGCAAGCCTGTGGATTGGAGCCAGGTCTGGGAAGGAAGGCAGCCGGTGACCTTCCGTGCTACTGGGTTGTCAGGTAAATGTTTCACGACAATTGGGAGTGAGTAGCAGAAGGGAGGATTTAAATTACATGAGCGTTTCTTAAGCGTGTTCAGTCTGTAACCCACCTGTGACCTTGCTGGTACAAACAGCCCTTTCAGCCACAGGAGCCACCTGCTTGTAGAGTCCCCGCCCTCGTGCGCTCTCTCCCTCTCTCCTGTTGTCTTCTCTCCAACTCTCCCTCTCCCTTTCTTCCTCTCTTGCTCTTTCTGTCTGTCTGTCTGTCTCTGTCTCTCTGTCTCTTTCTCTCGGACAGGCAGACCGACACACATACCCTTAAGCTGTCCTTCCTCTCCCACAATGTAACTACCACCCTACTTCTTACAACCAAAGGGACAGTTGGCCAAAGTGCCTGACTGAGAAAACAGACATCTCGACACCTAAAGGCACCCTCTCCCTGCTGCTCTTTGACCTCGTCTTCCTGAGAGTCACACTTGCTGGGGTCACTCAGCCAGTGACAATCACTTAGCACAGGGTCTTGCCCATGGTGGGGGCCTAACAAACATGCTGATTCTAGTACAGACTGCAACCCCCCACCTCATCCCTAGATCAAAGGCCTGGTTCCTGAGAAGCTTTTGGGCAGAGACGATCCAAGCCAAGGATGTTCAGTTTGCACCCGCTGGAGATGAAAGAGAGGGGAGATCAGGAGATGCAATGTCTGGCTTTGACCTTAACCCAAGGAACTGGGGAAGAAAGGCCCACTGGGAAGCATGAAGGAGCAGGACAGAGCTTTCTGGATGAAAAAAAATGTTCTGTATCTTGATAGGTGTGTGGATTACCTGGATGTTTGCATTTGTGCAAACATTTCAAACTATACACTTAGAGTCTGTGCATCTCATCCTATGTAAACTAAAAATTATATCTTTATTAAAAATGTCTTAGAAATTCAAAGACCTCCTCTTCTTCACCCACTGATGTTGCTATTCACTCTGGGAAGGATGGAGGATGGGGTTACTGCGTGTATGGTGCGCAGGCAGCCTTGGCCTAGGGGAGCCCCTGAGCTCTGTCCTCCCAGGGGAGCTTCAGCAGGTGCATGGCACAGCCCAGCACCAACATCTGCCCTCAGCAGTCTTTCACATCACCAGGAGGCTTAAGGTTACAGAGAAGGACACTTTGGCCTGCAGAGCACTTTGGACTTTTATAACATCTTTTATTGCCTCATTTTATCCTCATGCCACACTATGAGAAAATACTGCGCTCCCTCTTTAAAAATGAGCATGTCCTGTTTCATATACACAGATATAGTCCTCATTATTAAGATCTTCATTATTTGTGGTCCGTGTATTTGCAAATTTGGCTCATCACTCACATTTATTTGTGACCCCCAATCAGTCCTCACAGCACATTCGTGGTCACTCATGGATATGCACAGAGCTGAGGCTGGACAGGGCAGTACTCTGTCTTCCTCTTTCAGCAATTGCACTATGAACAAGTGTCCTTTTCGAGGTATATTTAGTGCCACATTATTCGCATTTTGTGCTTTTTGTTGGTGATTTTGCTGTTTTTTTTTTTTTTTTCCTTTTTTTGTCTTTTTTCATGACCGGTAACGGGATCGCAACCCTCGGTGTCGCGCCCGCACCACGCTCAACCAGTGAGCAGACCGGTCTATATGGGATCCGAACCCTCGGCGGGAGCGCCGCCACGCTCTCAAGCATCACACTCTACCAAGGGTGCGACCGGGCCGGCCCGGTGATTTTGCTGTTTAAAATGGCCCCCAAGTGTAGTGCTGCAGTGCTGCCCAGTGCTCCTGAGCTCAAGAAGGTTGTGATGTGCCTAAGGAGAGAGTATGTGTGTTAGACAAGCTTCATTCAGGCACGAGTTATAGTGCTGTTGGTTGTGAGCTCAATGTTAATGAATCAATGACAGATATTAAGTAAGGTGCCTATAAACAGAAACACACGTAAAAGAAGGTTCTGTGTTGAGTTACTGATGAGAATGTGTGGCCAGAGGCTCCCAGGGAAACTAACCCTTTCTTTCTCCTAGGAACTCTGATTCGGTGTTCACTAATTCAGTGTTCCTGGTGACTTCACAGGACATAATTACTGTGTATCATGAGAATCAACTGCACTTGCCAAAGCCCCACAAGTTTGCAAAGAATGAGAACTAGGTTCCACTGATTTCCACTAAGTAACCCTTCCAAAGTTCCCCACTGCAGCTCCTTGGGCAAGGAGGGGCCACCTTGCACAGCCCCCGCTCCAGGAGGGGCTGGTGCTGACACGGACACACATGAATAAGACTGCAAGTTTCACAATGAACCAGGCTAAAGGAGGGGAGGGAATCCAGCAGGAGCACCCACCAGTTAGGCAAAGGCAGTTTCAGGCTGGGATACCCCCAGGAAGAGGAGCATACAATTAAAGTAGAACCTCTGGAAAATCACCAGATCCACAAGAGGCAGGGCATCGCTGAGCTCTCAGTCCTTCCCCACCCTTGCTGTGATTCCTGCCCCACCCCACCCGACATTCCGCAGAGCTCCACGGTCCCCAGTGAACATTCACCCACACAATAGCATGTGATTCTCCAACGATTCAGTGAGTCGGGCAAGACGGGCATCACCACCTCCAACTCACAGATGAAGAGCCTGGAATGCTGGGGGGATGTGGAATTTGGAGTTGGCAACAGATGCCCAAAGTTCACGTCCGTGACTGTTTTCTTTCTGCCATGCTGGGAGTGGAGCTGCTGACTTCTGAGCAGGCTGAGCGCCTCCTTCATGAACTGCCCTGACTTCATCTTGGCCTCCGTCCATCCATTTTTTGCCACTTGACAGAAGGTAGATATTATGTTACAGAAGGGGAAACTGAGGCCACATTGGGCATAGTGTCTGGTGCCGCCTCCTCTCATTCCTGCTTAAGTCGGCCTGGGGATGGGAGGTGGGGTACTCGCAGCCCCTTTGTCGCCTTCTCAGAGCTCAGAGAATCTCCTGCTCCCAGGGCTCAGTGACGTGTAGGGTTAGAACAGGACTGCAGGCAGAGGTCAAAGCTGACGTGGAAACCTGCACCGAGTGTCAGGGAGGGGCCTGCTCTTCTGATTGCCCTTGAGTGATGCCAGGTGTGAATCCCATGCCAGGAGCAGCTGAGCCGTCCTCGGCCAAGCAGAAAAGCAGGTGGCCTCTAGGTCTCCAAGTAAGGAGCGCTATCCCTTTCTGAAAACTATTAGATAGTTTCCACAAAGAAAACTATCCCCCTCTGCTTTGCAAAGTATCATCTGAGGAGCCCTTCTGCAATCCAAGGCAATGTCTCCCATCCTCTTTTCTGGGGGTGCCTCGTGGGCCCCACTGCTCTCTGTTGCAATGTAACCTTCGTGTTCACTTGAGGGTACAGTTTCTGATCTGTCTCTGAGTCACGTACATTTCACTGTAGCTCAGTGCCTCTTGATTTTTTGTCCCACTATAGTAGACCTGAAGGATTTTAGACCTTCCCTTCAGGAACTCAAGGACCCATTATGCCTAAGACTGTCACCCAGAGATGGGGAAGGTGCCTGTTCCCTTAGAGAGGATGATTGGAATTTAAGAGGGTATTTCTAACTTTCAGAGGCACTTTTTGGGAGAGGGGGAGCCAAGATCCTGCCCCCTTTTTTTTATAGCTGAAAAATTACTGGGAAGTATCATCGGTCACATGCAATTCAGGCTCTTAGCAGGAAGACTGAAGTCCTTCTCCTTAATTTATAAGGCTTGTGTCCAACTCACAGTGTCAAGTTCCAGGTGTTGACTAGAAACAACAACAGCTGGACTGGGACCAAATTCCATTAGAGTGGGGTCCCACTTCTAGAGAACGGAATGGAGCCAGCACAGAGGGAGATACATGGGGAGAGTGCCCAAGAGGCCTAAGTGTCCCAGGCCCAGGTGGTGACAGCCAGCTGATGGTGTCATGCTGGCAGAGGGAGGGTCCTCAGGTGCTACACACCTGAACTGCTGACCCAAGTACCAGAAAATTCTACAGAGATATCGAAGGGTATGTTGAGTGGATGCTGAATCACTAAATGGACAGCACATATCTCACACACAACGTAGTATCCCATGTAAACCTTGAGAAAAAGGTCCGCTGCCCTTTTCCTGGTGTTCAGTCCTGGAAAGTCAGACTACTGCCAAGTCACCGTCAGGGAAGCCCAGGACTCCCTCTACCTCCGGCCCTCCAGTGTGTGATTATCCCACACATTCATATCCTGACCTGCCATCATCCCCATGCTGCCATTTCCATATATTTCCTAGGGGAATTGGGCAATTTAAAGTCAAGTCACAAAGAAAAAAGGAAGGAAGATAAAATTTGCAAAGTATGCAATGAAGGAAGAGTATGAAAAGACAGGGAGAGCAGACAGAGTAAAGGGAAGGAGAGTGACGGCAGAGAGGAGGAGGAGGAGGAGCACTGGGAGCAAGTGGGAGGCGGGAGGAGCTGCGCGCAGCACTCACGTGTTGTGGAGCACACACCAGCCGCAGTGGGGATCGCCCGAGCCCAGGCACTCGCTGCAGCTCCGATACTGCCCACAGGACTCCACAGGGACTCTGGTGAGCTAGGACAGCACGACAGGGAGAAAGCAATCAAGATTTTGCAGAACACCCAGTAGCCCACCAGAAGAGACGCTATTCTAAATATCACATGAATCACCTAAAACAGTGTCGGAGCACGAAGGTGCACAGGGCCCCTGAACTGATAGGGACCCTGAGTGATCGTATTTGAACAGGTGGCCACATAAGCATTCAGCAGAGACAACTGCCTATTATCTCCTTAGAGGTCTCCAGGAGCACAGACTCCATAGAGTTTATATTACATTGTTTTAAAATATATTTATATAGTGCACATTTAAGTTTTCCCACCACTAAAACCCAAAACTATATCTAGAGAGAATATCTAATTCGTGACGTTCATTTCCTATCAATGAAATAAATGCAAATGTTCATTCATTTCCATCTTTGTTTCTCTTTTGCCAGAGCGTTTCACCTTCGTCACGTCCTCCTCCTTCAGGATTCATCATCTTTGCTGTTCCAGAGAGTATTTAACCCAAGACCAAGACCTTTTCTCTCTCTGTCTCCTTGCCTTTTAGCGATATGTCACAAACTCCCTCTGTAGCTGTTACTTGCCGCTCTCTTTCCCATAATGTTGGCCAACTGGCTCTAAAAGTTTTTCACGATGGTGCTTTCAAAGACCAGCTGCTGCTATTTCTCCTCCTACCCACACCCTTTTCATGACTAGAGGCTTCCTCTCCAACCAGCAACTTCATATGAGCTCTCACCAGCCGCTTGTTAACGTAAAATGTTCCACATGACATTTTTTTGCTTAGTCCAAATGCTCCTATTTCCCGCACGCTCTGAAATATCTTTAGAATTTCTTTGTTCTGGAATGCAGCTTTGCCTTGATGTCTCTTTACATGAATTCCCAGTACATAGTAGTTACTTAATAATGATACACTGGATCAAATGGAATTTTTATTTTCTTTTTATAGCCTTTTGTCTTTATTCTCCATTTTGCCAGTTTCCTCTTCACACACAAATTTCTTTTTCTTAATGACTTAAGAAAAAAGATGATTCTTTTTCCATTTGGGATACCTTTTTATCTCCGTGGAGGCCTTCCTACCTAATCTTTCAGCTTGAGCTAAGAGAATTTCCTGTGGTCATCCTTTTTAATTTCTCGCCATCAGACAACAGGCACAGAAAATTATAAACCATGCTGACCTGGCTGAGCCCTCTCTGCTTCATGAGCAAGAGCAGAGGCTGTGTTTTCCCTGCTGTTTCACAGGGCATCTGCCCTGGTGAAATCATGTCCACTTGGCAGGGGCTACTTGTAACTCATACACAGGAAAACTGGCACCAGAGTCTGCTCAATTAGTCTTAAAACCCTCTTTTGGAATTCATTAATAATTAATTTCAAATCCCACATGATCTCTTTTCCCTTAATTTTCTTATTCTCTTTATATATCTTCGTGTTCTCCAAAGTACACACTGAGCATTCTTCATGACCACAATGCATTTTTACTTCTTTCAAGTTAACCTCCTTTCCCATTCTTATAGCTTTGCCCTTGCCCTTGGTGACCCTTTCTACACCTTCTCAGATGTCTTTTCTGCACATTTGGAATTCTATCTTTCCTTTTATTACTGCTTATGTAATCTGCATGGGTCATGCCTGGTCTCTGCCTACATACAACGTTCCTATCTTCGTAATTAACCTTGATGATCTGTTTCTTACAAATGACCCCACTGGCTCCACACACAAACAGGAATTTACCCTATTCCTCTTGCTTCTTTCATTCCTTTCCCTGCTCCTTAAGTGGGCACAGATATGCTGGTTGTGTCAGCATATAAATAGCGGTTTCCAACCCAGAGTACCTGGACTCCTAGGAACTCATGAGTGGTAATGAGGTCCACAAGCTATTTTCAATATTTCCAAAAGCCTAATGGAAATTGGACTATTGCTGTTTTATGTTTTTATGCATACTCAGAGATGTATGTCTCATATTAAAAATAGGAAATATATTATTACTTAATAAACACAGTTTGTTTTTCTTAGACAGAATCTTTCCAAACATGATGCCTGGAGGGGGAAAAATAATAAAAGAGGCCATAGATGGTGAAAGTTGGGAACCATAAGTACATAATAATGTTTTCATATATTCCAGCTGCTTGTCTAGCACTCCATATTTTGCATTGACTTAAAGAGAAAAATCATGGCTTGTGCAATCAAAAGCATTTTCTTGGTCTAAACTTAATTAACATCCTCCTCAGTTTCTCCCACTGATGTTTTCTATAATCCACCTTGGATGGAATGTGCCCTGGGGTTCCGGGCTAGGCCACATCAAGTAAAAAGCCAGCTGCTTGGTGAATCTGATATTCTTAAAAACCTTTGCATTCAGATTCCTAAAATTATCCTGTGACTAGTGTTTAATAACGTCAACACCCTGGAATGGTAAAGTCGTTCTCTTGACTGTAAACATGAGTCTTTCTTGTTTGCTTGGAAAGAGTGTAGAAGCCTACAGAGCTAGGTTCAAATTCTGGCTTCACCATTTACTAACAACAAGATCCTATGGTCTCTGAATCTCATTTTTCTCATCTTTAAACATGGATATGAAAATACCCTACCTAATTCATGGAGTTTCCCAAAGCACAGATGAGTCAATCGTTTTGAAATTGTCTTGTAAATGGTCAAGCAATTGACATGCAATGGTTATGTCATTGCTATCTTTGTCATTAATATCCCATTTCTCATTACACTGTCACTCACCTCTCCCCCATGTCACAGAAAACTGCTCTGACAGTCTTCCTAGGTCTCATGAAGCTCATTGCTATCTTTGTCATTAATATCCCATTTCTCATTACACTGTCACTCACCTCTCCCCCACGTCACAGAAAACTGCTCTGACAGTCTTCCTAGGTCTCATGAAGCTGGTTGGGAGTATAACAGATCTGGAGGAACTTCTCTTCCTTAGTACACTGGCCACATCATTTCCTCCTTGAGCTATGACGTCTGCTTTTAAATCATTCACTGTTTCACTCTTCGAGTGAAACCTGGAGTCATCCCAGCTTCCTGGGCTCATTCAGCGACTTTACTAACTCCTGCAGCAGCTGTCTGCTTTTCTTTGGCTTTCGTCTCAGTGAGTCCATGTGGGACAGGGGCACATGTCCTGGGCAGTCATTTTAAGACCCAGGTTCAAGCTACAGCTTACTCTCCAGCTGTCTGGGTGAACTTGGGTGAGTCTCTCTCTGGGGCCCCTTTAATCATCTGCAACATGAGGGACTGGACAGGTTAGTTCTAAACTCCCTTTCAGTTCTAATATTCTTAAGCTCTTTTTTATATCAACAGAAAAATCTCTCCTACATACTCCCATCTCACATGTTTGGTTTTCATGGACGTGTACAACAGTGCCATCAGTCCACCCTCAAGAAAACATGCCCTTATAGACAATCATCCAGGAATCTAGAGCTTTCTCTCCTTAACGGCAAACAACCCAACTTCCTTTAACCTTTCCTTACATGATCTCTCTATCTATGCATGCGTGGACACTCGAAGTGGGGAGCCAGCAGGATACTGAGAGACCACATGGAAAGGTTGCCATTATTTGAGAGCTTGGTGCCACTTCCTTCACCTTTCCAGGACCTTCCCAAGGAAGGCCAGGACCAGGGACATATCTAAGTCCACACTCTGGCAGTGCTCTCCTCGAGCATGGCCAGGCCCTCTCCAGGGGCCCCACATCCCCAGACCCATATTTTTGCTTTGCCTCACTCCCCACCCCATGGATAATTCTGGAAAGCAGTGGAATCCTGACACTTTAAATTACTTTTGAAAACTGGATTTAGTCCAACCATTTATCTCGGTACAAGTGTATACTCTAATGTCCCTGGTTACTTTCCACACCTTGCTTGTATGTCGCACAGGTGCCAGATGGCTTCTGAGCCACCTTTATCCCTGTGATTCTCTCTCCAAATACCTAAATTCTCCACCCACACCTTACACCAGACAAAGCCGCCTCTCCCATCCCCCAGCTCCGGCTCCTCTCCTGACCCTGGAACACAAACCACTCCAGATGCAAAGCCACACGATTAATTAAAACCACCCCACGCTGATTAAAGTCTTACGCTACAGTGCCAGGCATGCTAATTAACTGAGTGAGGGAATTCAGACCACAGGAAGAGGTGAAAAGAGAAAGTCATGGGGGAATGGGGGAAGAAGGGACTTCTGCTTGGAGAACAAATCAGATGATGATGTGATCTAAGCTATCATAATGATAGATGGTCTCAGAGACCACATAAGAATGAGGTCTGTACCCCGGCTGCTGGACTGCAGGGGAGGTGTGCATTAATCTGGCTGCAATTTCAACCTCACCACTTCTAGAGATGGGAGCCTCACTACCTGTTGGAGCTCCCTGTATGTTCCTATACTGTTCTGGGGGAGAATGTGGCTCCCTGGGTGTAGGAGTTAGGGTGAGGTCGGCACATAGTTGTCTCAGCAGATAGTCCTGGCTTTCTGCAAAAACCGATTGGGCAGGATGGCAGTTCCTCAAAAACTTAAACACAGAATTACCCGATGATTCAGCAAATTCGCTTCTGGATACATACTTGAAACAACTGAAAGCAGGGTCTCAAAGAGATATTTGCACACCCATGTTCATAGCAGAATTACTCACAATAGCCAAAAAAATGGAATCAACCCAAGTTTCCATTGACAGATGAATGGATAAACAAAAGTGGTATAGCCATACAGTAAAGGAAGGAAATTCTGACACATGCTACATCATGAATGAACCTTGAGGACATGCTAAATGAAATAAACCAGACATAAAAGAATAAATACTATATGATTCCACTTATATTAGGTACCTAAAGTAGTCAAATTCATAGAGACAGAAAGCAGAATGGTGGTTGCCAGGGGCTGGCTGGAGGGAGAGAGGAATAAAGAATTATTGTTCGAGGAGCAGACTTTCAGTTTGGGAAGATGAAAAAGTTCTGGAGATGGACGATGGTGAAGGTTGCACTACAGTGTGAATGGACTTAATGCCCCTGAACGCTTAGAAATGGTTAGAACGGTAAACTTTATATTATATATACTTTACCACAATAAAAAAAATTAAAAAACAAAACAAAACAAAACAAAACTTTTTGAGTGGCCTTGGCAAACAGTTTCATCTTCAGCATGACAGAGTGGACGTGAAACACCTGTGCTCTGCTCAGCTCCCTGGGTCAGACGGGAGCAGTCTTCTGTTGATAGACTAATATATTCACATTTATGAAATATTCTGAGATCTTTCAGGGAAAAGATAGGCATCGCTACTCGTTTCAACTTCATCTCAAATGGACAAAAGGGTTTGGATGAATGTCCTCGATCATGTATTGTTATGCTTCTTTCGTTCTCAAGCTCTGGACATCTGTTTCCTGATTCGGGAAAATAATGCCATAGCCTTTTTCTACCTAGGACTTCCCTTTACCTTTCACCCCCTCCAAGAGGCACAGAGGGGGGGCTCAGAATTCAAATACTCACGTGAGTTAAAGTGGCCCGTGATGTTAGAACATTCTCCTGTTGTTGCTGAGCCTCTACTTTGCCATTTTTCACTCCCAGTTATGACCAGGACTCACCTGTGGGTCCTTCCCCATCCCCACTCTCTTCACCTCGAGATTACCTTGCTGGGAGTCACGTGGGTTTTCTTTGTCCTTTTGCCACCAAGGTAAGCTTCCTTAAATAATATAGTGTAGTTTGGTCTGGTTTTGAACTGTTGTACATACTTCATCGTGTTGTACATAGAATCACCATTTACCATTGTAAATGCAATTGTCAACATCATCATCACTGTCTCATCATCATTTCCCTCACTCGCCCAGCCCCATGATCAAAGGCCATGAATTGCAAAACAGTAGTCTAAGGTAGGAAGGCAATGAATGACTGAGAACAGAGCAAGGCGCCCAAGCATATTTCAATGCATGGCCTTGGTCTTTGTAAGTTTCTGCATCTGATGCGCTGAGCCCATTTCCTGGAGCACCTAGGAGTTTGGGTGTGCTCACAGCAGCTGGAGGAATTTTTGCAGTTCTCATGAGTCCTGGCCCCCCTGCCCAATCCCCACCTGGTCTCCCTGATATTTTGAAAGATGCCTTCCTCTGGCAGTAGGGTCCCACTCTGCCTGTTGCTGTTAACATTCCGAACGGTGCCTGCTGCTCTGCTGATTACATTCAGAAATGTTCCACAGATATAGCACGCAGTCTCTGTGTGTATCTCTAATTTGTTTAAGCATTTGACATTCTGGTCGAAATGTGAGTTATTACTCCATCTCTACTCTTATAATTGGATGCTAATGCTACAGTGACTACACTGAGCCTGATGGCTGTAGTTAATTTAAATGTCCAAAAGGCTTCTTAAGTACCCAATTTCCTTCAAAATTGTCAGAAAAGAAAAAAAAAAAAAGAGGCAAGATGACCCATTAAGAAACTCCAAGAGGCTGTGGGGGAGCTGTCAAGCTGTACAGATGCCACACTTGGGGGTGTCCCTCACTGTTCTTCCCGTCTCCCTTCCCCAAGCAAAAGAAGGAGACTTGAGAAAGTTAGTCTTTTCCTAGAAAATTATTAACTCAGTAATACACGTGGATCTCACTGGCATGGCCTTGAGGGGCCCCTCAAAGCCTCTCCATGAGCCTTTCCCCGCTTTGGAGGTCTCTGGCTGTCTTTCCCCTGTGATGGGCCTGGCCTCATGCCAGGGCTGGTGTTGGTGGCTGAGAAGTGGCTCGGGAAGTTGTGTTTATTTCAAGTCACTCCAGGTGCCTGGAACCCTGTCACTCACATTCTCTTTTCTCAGAGGTGGCAGGTATTTCTGAACTTGGCTTACCGGTAAGAGAGGCAGAAACCAGGAGGCTCGCCAAAGTCTGTGGCAGGTTGTGTTATGAGTCCCAATTCTTTACTCCCCTTGGGTAGCCTTTTCTAACCCCTCCTCTGCTCTGGCCTCATGGTGAATGGAGAGCTGGAGTGTACTTCCCGACCCCTTGACTTTGGACGTGGCCTCAGGACTTGATTTGGCCAATGGGATGGTAGCAAGCACAAGGCCAGTGAAGGCTTGAGAAGTGTTTATGTGCTTGTCTTTGTCCTCTTTGCTTCTGTCAGTGCTATGAGAAGAGCTTCCCCAGGTAGCTGCTTCCTCTTTAGCCCAGGCCCCAAATGAACCCATGTGGAGCAAGACCTGAGCCCAGCCCACGGCAAGGAGACAAGCCCAGCTGGAGTGGTAGCTTGAAGCAGGACTGCCCAGCTGAGCTTAGCCTAGACGGCTGACACATGACTGCTCTGCAGAACCGTGAGCATGAGCATTAGTGCCTGTTATACACTGCTGAGTTTTGGGTTGGTTTGTTACACAGCTTTACTGTGGCAACAGCTCACTGATACGGGTGCTGGGCAGAAAGTCACACCAGGGTACAAAGGTCCTGTAAGAGGTAGAGGGTAAGGGATCAAGTGGAGGAGGGGTAAGGTTGCACCCTTTCTGCCCTGGGCACCAGATGGTTCATGCAAACATCGAGGTTGTATATCCCCAGTGCATGACAGAGATCATTAAAAGCTGGGTCTCATGTCACACATGAATTTTCTCTTTCTCCAATGCTGACCATACTCTTTTAATTTTATGTCTATAGATCCATAGATCTCAGGAAGGTCCAGCCCCCAAGCAAAATATCAGAAAAGACACATGACTGGCTGACCAGAAGCACAGATGTTCACAGAACCCTCTGTACTGACCTTCTGGCTGCCCCAGTGTCAGGAATGATTTTATCTACTTGGCAGCAATGAAAGCTCCTCAGGAATGGTTTGCCTTGAGCATTGTGATTCCTCCTGCTCATGCAGGGGCCTTGCTTAAGGGCAGACTGATGCACAGGGTCAAGGGCAGCAGCCCTGGCTGCCACCATTGTCCCCACTGCCTCTGGGCAGGAGTTCTGGTGTCAAGGTCTCAATGTTTAGGACAGCAAGTACAATAGCCCAAGAGCATGAGACTTGGGGAGCTGAGATCCCCAGTGCTGATATACTGTGGGTGTCAGGGTGACCTTGACCAAATCCTTCTCCCTCATTATGCCTCAGTTGGTTCATTTTCAGATAGGGGGACCTGCACTGCCTTGGAGGGTTGGTCACCAAATACTACTAATACAAATGATCTGGGAAGCTTTTTGCAAATGAAAAGTAGCAGATGTTGCGGAGGGCTGCAATTTGCTGCTATTAATAAGTATAAATGCCTAATAGGAAGCCAGTTTGCTCCGGGAACTCGGACAGCCAAGGAGCGAGCGCCGACGCCGGAATCATCAACATATGCTGTTCCTCATTAGTAAACGGCAGTAGCTGGGGAGTTGGGCAAGGAGCGCTCGGCGTGTTTGCTGCAGAGCCTGGAGAAATCACCCCACGCGCACGCCTCCCCGTGTGGGCTGCGTGATGGCACACAATCCTTATTAGCCAGACCCCTCACTACACGAGAGAACGACCCCCTGCCCTGCTACACAGATGGAAAAGCCACAGCCCAGAGAGGCTGAGCAGTTTGCCCAAGGTCATGCAGCAGGATGGTGGCAAGGGTGAAAATTGAAATGAAGCTGGGGCTGTACCTGCCATGGGGCCTGCCAGTCACCTCTGGCTCCCCACACGCAGCCCACAGGATGGAGAAACCTCTGGTCCCTCCCCCCCCCGAACCCAGATTCTTGGGTTGAAAATGCCATAGTATTGCAGGCAGCTTACTGGAAAACCAGAAAGATGAGCTGAGTTTGGGGCTGAGGGGCTGCTCCTGTGGCAAAGAAGCCCATCACCAAGGAGGAGCCCTAAAGAGAGAGTGATGGTTGGTCTCAGCACAGCCCAACTCCTCTCCCAGGGAGACGTCCTGACTCCTTCTAATGGGGCTGGAGTTTGAAACAACTTTATCTCAGGGACAAATGAGAAGCAGAGATTTGGGCGAAAGACAGACCTGAATGTGAATCCTGTGTCTGCCACTTCCTGTGTGACTTGGACATCTTAACCTCGCTGAGCCTCCTTTTCCTCATCTGAGCAGCCTGGAGGTCGTTTTGAGGATTCACAGGGATGACACATATGAATGTGTTAGTGCAGAGCCAATGACAACTCTTCATCTGTTGTTAAATGCCCTCGTGAGGAGCGGTGTGAGGTCATCTGTCGTCACCCCACCACACCCAGTGATCAGCTCCTGCACAGTCAATGAGAGCTGACAGCAGGTGAGTGAACGTTTGCATGCGTGCGTGAATGGATGTATGTATGAATTTGGTCCCTGTCCAGCCCCTACATATTCCAAGAATCTTGTGGAGATAACTGATTTGGCAATCTTGGCTCTACCCTAAGACCTATCATTTCTGCTAGGTCCCATCAACATAGGGCCCCTCTTAGGAAACCAGGCACTGCTGGCTTAAGAAAGAGGTGACAGAGACCATGGATGTCCCAAAGATTAAATCCTCCTTCTCTCCCTCCCCATCTCAAGGTACCCACCTAACTCTCCCAATTCTACATGAGCACACATTGTGGGATCAGGGGACTGACTGCTGCTGGGGAAGACAAAGAGGGTCCTCTGGTGTCTGGGGCATCTTTATGAGTCGTTTTTGCCCATACATGCAAAATGTATCTTCTTCATTAAGGAATGCTGCTTTGGGGCATTTTCCAGTAATTCTTCAAACATGAAAGGACAATAGGTAAAATGACAGCATTCTAAAAGGTTTTTAGGTCTTTTACATTGGTGGTGGGTGTTTAGGCTGGTGCAACCTTTTTGGGGACTAGTTTGGCAGATATTACTAAAACCTAAAATGACCCGGCAAGTCTTCCTCTTGTGGTTTTTGTGCAGAAATACTAGCACCTGGGCACAGGTGCATGGCTATGCATATTCGCTGTGGCTTTGTATGTGGTAATTACCATTTGGAAATAACCTAACTATCCATCCAGAGGGGACTGGTTAAATAAATTGTGGCATACTCCTACTCTGGGATAGTACGGGTCTCCATATACGGACATGGACAGATGCTCACAATTCATCCTTGAGTTAAAAAAACAAGTTTCTGCAAAAGTATATTGAGTTAGTTTATTTTGAAAAGGCAACTGTGTAGCTCTGGATTCATATATACAAACATATTTGTGGGCAAAGCATAACTTCTGGAGAGAGAGTAAAACTCGAGAGAGTTTGAATTTTTCACAGACAGGATATTAAAAAAAATTTTGACTTGAGAAATTAAAATAATTTTTATAAGATGTTTTAACTGTTATCTTTTAAACCAAGTTAATGAACTAGGCAGCCCAAAATTTATTTTAGGGTCAAAGCTGCAGTTTTTCTTTATACCCATATAATTCCTAGCATTCTGGAACTGTGAAAAGGGCATATGACTGATCAGTTTCTCCCTCTTAGTCCGCTTTATGCCCAGCAGCATGCTGGAAGTGCACCCTTTGGCATGGAAGCATTTTCTTTTTGCAAAATGAACTAGTCCATATTGGATAGAGGAGACATTGTTTGACAGCGTAATTACTGAGTGAGTTAACCTCCCACCCAGAAACCTCACACAGAAAAACCACACCATCCTCACCCCACATAGAAAGTACTCCATGTCTCTACAGAAGTCACTGGGCACGGACCAGGACGCCTCTGCTGGTGGTCCGCACATGTGCAGACTCCATCATATGGTATGTTTGGGTCAGTTTTGTGTCCACGTAGAGGAGTCATGGTGTGCTGGAACATCACTGGGCTGGGGGTCCTGACCCCTGGGTCCTTTACCCCCCCCTAACTTGCTGTAAGACCTGGAGCAGGTGTCCTCACCTCTCGGTTTTCAGACATAAATTGATCTCTACAGTCCTTAGTTGGAAGATTCCATCAGAATTAACTACCTTAAGGCTAGAAAAGCCTCTAGGAGTCTCATTCTGGGATCTTCCCCAAGTTTGTTCCCATCTTGGTAGGGATCTTCCCCAAGTTTGTTCCCATCTTGGTAACTTCATCTGTCTGTATAATAAGGACGCTCTGCTCTGCCCCTTCCCTAGTTCTTGCGATCTTGAAAAAGTTAGATGCTATCAATCTGAAATATACTTTGAATTCTAAGAAAGGAAATTATCACAACTTGTAATGAGAAACTATGAATCCCCCAGCATTTATTACCATTTCTATGTTTCACTAATATAAATAATTGCATGAACCTGATAGGATAAAAAGAACATAGGCTTTGCAATCTAGTCCCAGGTTCAAATTGAGCTTGGCCACTTGTGAACAATGTGACTTTAGGCCAGTTACTTTATGTCTTTGAGCCTCAGTTTCCTTGTGTTTGTTATGAAAGTAATAAAGATACTCCCCTGTGAGGTGACAATTAAATCCTATTGCAAGTGCTCACCCACGTCCATTCTTGCCTTTCTCTAAGGGAGACAGGGAGTACAGTCAGGGAACCCAACCAGGCCATGCCAGTCTTCATACTTTCCAGGCTGCAGAAGAGATAAGGCGAAGCTTCCCATTTGCATCTCCCAGGGGGCAACCCCCACTGGACTGTAGCCGCAGATCAGTTGGTTTCCATTAGGAGGTTCGTTTTTAAGGGTGGTGGTGGTGGTAACTCATCCATTTCACATTTTGTGCAGCTGGGGAATCTGATGTACATCAAACTACAGCTCTGAATAGATTCCCCCTTCTGAAATGAGCAGTGGCTGGTCAGGGCTATATTTAGACTTAGGGACTCAGTGAGGTCAGAAATCATTGCTAGCTCTGGGGTAGGGGTGGGGAGGGAGGAGGCTTCGGGTCCCGGTGAATGGGGACCCATTCTCAGAGGACACATGTGGGGTGGCCAGGGGAATACCCAGAGCCTCAGGCACCTTCTCTCTGTCCACTCGTGCCTCTGTTATAGCAACAAACAACCCCAATAGAAAAATGCCATTGCCTGTGACAGACAGGCTCAGTAGATGGAGAATCTGGAAGAGGATCTAGAAGCACAGTATCCCAGGGAAGGCGAGGGAGGGTTCTCAATACCCGAGTACTGGGCAGGAGTCTGTGGGGCCCTGGGGAGCCAGGCAGTGCAGCTGTTGGGACATGGGCTTTGCAATTTGAGGGGCTGACCTTCAGATCCTAGCGCTGCCACTTAATAGCTTGGTCAGGCATTTAAGATTCTCAACCCTACAAAAGGTTATGTAGGTTAAATAATATAATACATGTAAAACACTCAACACAGATCCTGAGCATCCATACCAAATAAATAGCAGCTGTCATTACAGTGATGACAATCATAGCCAACTCATCTTTTTGGTTTTCTTCTCCTGGAATAGATAATGTTCCCCTAAATGCAAAGTTCAACTATACATTTAAAGTAAATGTTGAAGTTTTCCAGATGTGCACCTGTGATAGCTGAATATTTCTGTCCTCAGTTACCCTATAGTTAAGTGCTAGAAAAGGAGTTAGAGCTGAGAGAGCTTGTGATGGGCCTCATGATCTTAATCCCGACATAGACACTGAGTCCACTGGGTGACGCCCTACCATCCCCAGGCCTGCAGACCCCCTTTCAGTCCACTGAGTGACGCCCTACCATCCCCAGGCCTGCAGACCCCCTTTCATTAAGAGGGATTTGGCTATACAGCCCTCCCCAGAACTTTCCGACCAGTTCCCTCTTTCTCTCCCTTCCTCAGCTTTTCTGAGAGCCTCTCTGCTGCTTTTGAATTGCAGGAAGAGGACAGCTCCACTGAGTGACTCCCTACCATCCCCAGGCCTGCAGACCCCCTTTCATTAAGAGGGGTTTGGCTATACAGCCCTCCCCAGAACTTTCCGACCAGTTCCCTCTTTTTCTCCCTTCCTCAGCTTTTCTGAGAGCCTCTCTGCTGCTTTTGAATTGCAGGAAGAGGACAGAACCTCCAGCAAGTTCATTTCCTTGTCCACAGCACCCAGAAAAGTTAGGTGAAGATGGAGAACGGTTCTAACCATGAGATGAAATGAAATTAGGATGATCCGCAGTCTCCATTGATCCAGGTTTCCCCTGAGCTCCGTGAGCAGGCACAATCACAGGCTGACTGTGGGTCTGGGACAGGAAGTTGTGCTGGCTCCTGGCCAAGCACAAGAGGCCGTGCTGTGTGCTGGCATGTGGGGACATTGGTCAGCATGGCATTTCTGGCAGGCTACGCTCAGGCAGCGAGGCCCAGCATGGTGGTGTTGGCACAGAGTCCAGCAGACCCTGCTGTGACAGGGACATGAGGCTGCAGCCTCCAGACATGATTAAACACAGGGCCTTTGCTGAGTGTGCAAACAAACCTGCAGGATGCAGGGCTGAGGCTGCAGCGAGGAAACAAATGTGACAATCTAGGGCAGGTAGCATGCCAGAAGTGAACTCATTTTCAAATGCCTTTTCTCCCCCATGAAGCTGCCTGGGATGCTTCTGGAAACAGGGCTGACCTGGGCCAGGGTCTGGGGCACACCGGGGCTGGCCAGTCCACCATGCTACCACTTGCTATGTCATGTACCACCCCTCAGGGACCTCACAATTCAAGGGGTGAACCGAGGTACTAATTAAGTGCTAGGGAGGAGGGAAAGGCAGGGAATCCGGGTCTAGGCTAACAGGCTCCAAACCTAGTTGAGCACCAGAATCAACTATGGAGATTTTTAAAAATGCTGATGCCCAAGCTAAGCTCAGACCAGCAAAATCAGAATTTCCAGGAGCTGGGCATCCTGGTGATGGGCTGGGTTTAGGACTACTGGCTCAGCCACAGGGAGCAGAGGAGTTAGAGACCTAGGGATGCTGTATCTTTGCCCTGGAGTCTGAGGGACACAGCAGGTGGAGGGCAGGTTGGGGTGGTGGGTACAGCAATAAGACTGACAGCTGTTCACAGCTTCACAATTTATGGAGCAATTTCATGTCCATGATTGTGTGTGACCCTTGCCACAATCTGATAAGGTAGCCAGGTCAAGGACCACAGCCTCCATTTTACAGATGAGGGCACAGGCTGGAAGAGCTTAAGTGACCAGCTCAAGGTCACGCAGCCAGTGAGCAGCAGAGCCAGGACTCTAACATGGGGCATCTGTGGCCATGACCTACCATTGCTCCACAGCATGGGGCACCCTTTCATCTCCACGTGAATTCCCACCCTTGTAGTGGCCAAGTGGCCATAACACCCCATGATGAGCAGCAGCTGCCTGAATTGGCTACAGAGGCAAGTTGCTCCAAACCTCGTGGACACTGATGAGGGCAGAGATTGGGCTGGAGAGGTCCCATTCAAATATATCTCATATTTGCTCTTTGCCAGTGTTTCCCTAGCGAAGTCTGTCTCCATATACGTGACATACATCTCCAAATATGGCTATCTTCTGGGCAGGATTCTAGAAAATTGCTCAGTGTGGGGCAATGTCACCCTGGCAGGAGCTGGGAGGAGACGGAGTGCCTGACTTCATGAGACTTTAATGACATACATCTCCAAATATGGCTATCTTCTGGGCAGGATTCTAGAAAATTGCTCAGTGCGGGGCAATGTCACCCTGGCAGGAGCTGGGAGGAGACGGAGTGCCTGACTTCATGAGACTTTACCAATTATGGAATTGTTTCCCTGGCCCCGGGGGCTGCAGACTTCAGAGCTGGCCTGTGTCCTGGGCAGCTGCTGCTCAGAGCTCCGTAGTAAACTGACAGCTTTTCTTGGGACTGGGGGGTATGATAGAGGGCATGGAGCAGACTGATCCCCCCGGTTGGCCAACTCTTCTGGATAACCTGAACTTCACGCTGCTCGCAACCTGCTAGAACTGAGGGGGTGGTTGGTTCTGACACAGGCAGAGGCCCTCTCTGTTGCTCAGCTGTGACCCTAGAGATTTGAAGGGGATGCTGTGGGCTGGCTTTCCCAGGCCACACTCTCTGGGCCATCTTCCCAGCCATGCTGAGGAATAAGTCCGAGCCTGCAGACCCTCCCTGTGTGGGTGAAGGAATTGGGAGGGTCCATCCCAGCTTTTTGTACTGTTCACCCTAGTCCCACCAACTCAGCTTCCCAAACTTAGGGAGAATCCAGCAATGTCATTGACACT
>NW_007729160.1:211759-228030 GCF_000696425.1 Galeopterus variegatus
CCCTAGTCCCACCAACTCAGCTTCCCAAACTTAGGGAGAATCCAGCAATGTCATTGACACTCAAAGGCATTTGTGGCCAGCTCAGGTGTTAATAAAACCAGCTCTTTGGGGTAGAGGGTGCAGGTCAAGAGGAGGGCATTTAGAGCAGAAAAGTTGATGAGAAAGCTCCACCACAGGGGTCCTGTCTAGTTCCTGCTGGAGCCCTAGTCTATTTCCTGCTGGAGCCCTGCCCAGACAGCAAAGCTGGTCTGTCCTCACTGATGGTTCACTTAGATTCAGCACAGCCTGGGGAGGGTCTCCTCATGACCTGCACTTTTCTGGCTACTGCGCCTTCAAGGAGTGGAAGGATTAGGAAAATGGCGCCAACCAGATGGCTGCCATGTCAGGGAAAGGAGGGCTAGAGACTGAGCACGGGCAGCACCGGTGACATCATGGGGTAGAAAAGGCCAGCTCTTCCCACCTCAGCACCCCCTCTTCCTCCTCCCACCTTCACTCTTCATCAGAAGTTGCCTGGTAGGATCCCAGGCCCTTATACTTTGGCATGAATGAGCTGGTGTCAGGCTTTCCTGGTGGGGGCTGCTGAAGGCTCATTGCTGGGAGCAAAGTCAGGGGCAGGAATGAAAGTCTGTGTTCCCAATGACCCCAGGAGTAGGGACACTGTCTGACCACAGCCTCTGCCTTTGGAGCTGGCTTCTTCTTCTTTCTTCCCCAACTCCTCCTGCCTGTCCCCTGTGACCTGTCTCCTGGTGACCCTCATGTGCGTGACTCTATATGTGCTGAAGCTTAGATGTTTTGTGATGCTTGGATAAACTACCCACACCCATGCAGACCACAGATCCAAGGAGATACATGGGAAGAGAGAAGATTAACTGTGAAAGCATGGGGTGCAGCCCAACCTGATTCTAGGANCCCTAGTCCCACCAACTCAGCTTCCCAAACTTAGGGAGAATCCAGCAATGTCATTGACACTGAAAGGCATTTGTGGCCAGCTCAGGTGTTAATAAAACCAGCTCTTTGGGGTAGAGGGTGCAGGTCAAGAGGAGGGCATTATAGCAGAAAAGTTGATGAGAAAGCTCCACCACAGGGGTCCTGTCTATTTCCTGCTGGAGCCCTGCCCAGACAGCAAAGCTGGTCTGTCCTCACTGATGGTTCACTTAGATTCAGCACAGCCTGGGGAGGGTCTCCTCATGACCTGCACTTTTCTGGCTACTGCGCCTTCAAGGAGTGGAAGGATTAGGAAAATAGTGCCAACCAGATGGCTGCCATGTCAGGGAAAGGAGGGCTAGAGGCTGAGCATGGGCAGCACCGGTGACATCATGGGGTAGAAAAGGCCAGCTCTTCCCACCTCAGCACCCCCTCTTCCTCCTCCCGCCTTCACTCTTCATCAGAAGTTGCCTGGTAGGATCCCAGTCCCTTATACTTTGGCATGAATGAGCTGGTGTCAGGCTTTCCTGGTGGGGGCTGCTGAAGGCTCATTGCTGGGAGCAAAGTCAGGGGCAGGAATGAAAGTCTGTGTTCCCAATGACCCCAGGAGTAGGGACACTGTCTGACCACAGCCTCTGCCTTTGGAGCTGGCTTCTTCTTCTTTCTTCCCCAACTTCTCCTGCCTGTCCCCTGTGACCTGTCTCCTGGTGACCCTCATGTGCGTGACTATATGTGCTGAAGCTTAGATGTTTTGTGATGCTTGGATAAACTACCCACACCCATGCAGACCACAGATCCAAGGAGACACATGGGAAGAGAGAAGATTAACTGTGAAAGCATGGGGTGCAGCCCAACCTGATTCTAGGACCAAAGAGTCCCAGAGTTGGATGGGAACTTAAGACCACCTAACCTAACCTTTTATTAGGTACAACCACTAATTGCAGCCATTTACTCAAAGTGTTTGCCAGTTACACCTGATCTGCAGGAAAATAGTAAGAACTGGGCACATCATTAATGTAATCAGATGTGCCTTATGGAAGCGTGTAATGCAGCATTAAACTGCTTATCTGTGCTGTTGCCCTGATTTGTAACGGTAATCTACTCACCATTACAAAAATAAAGGACTGGGAGCATTCTTTATATTTCTTGGTTACTTAGCCTGTAAAGAGGCCTCCCCCTCTACCACTAGCAGACAGGTTTGAGCCCCGTCAGGGTTGAGGGCATAGGCTGCCCCTGTGGGACCAGGTGTGTACTCGCAAGGTCTTTTAGCCAGTCTGGGCTTGATAAAGCCTTTGTGCATCTTGGGTCTTCTTCCTGCAGTGGGTGGTAGCCCAGCGAGGCAGGTGAAGAACAAACTAGACCTGCGTATGGATATTTATAGCAGCTTTATGCGTAAATGCTACCCCTTGGAAGCAATCCAGATGGTCTTCAGCTGGCAAATGGGTAAATAAACTATGGTACACCCAGATAATGGAATATTACTCAGCATTAAAAAGAAATGAGCTATCAAGCCATAAAAAGACATGAAGGAACCTCAAATGCATATTATTAAGTGAAAGATGCTCATCCAAAAAGGCTACATAGTATATGATTCCAACCACATGACACTCTGGCAAAGGTTCAACTATGGAGACAGTAAAAAGATCAGTGGTTGCCAGGGTTGGTAGAAAGAGTGGGATGAATTGGCAGAGCACAGGGGACTTTTAGGGCATGAAAATACTCTGTATGATACTATAATGGTGGATACGTGTCATTAGGCATTTGTCCAAACCCACAGAATGCACACCGCTAGGAGTAAGCCCTTGCGTAAACTGTGGAGTCTAGGTGATAGTGATACGTCAGCGTAGCTTCATCCATTGTAACAAATGTACCACGCTGGTGGGGGGAGTTGATAGCGGGGGAGGCTGTGTGTGTGGACGGGGGTCTATGGGAACTCTTTCCAACGAGGAATTGGTAAAGGGAGACGAAAATCTACATTGTATATTGATAAATAAAAATAAAAAATAAATATATATATATAAAATTTGCTCTAGAAAACAGTCTATTAAAAATAGGCTAGAAAAAGAGGCAATGTACTACTACTCTTCTATCATTTTTTAATGATATGCTCACATTTGTGTGTCTCTCCTTGCTCTCTTATAGATATGACACATCCCAGGGGACATGGGGGGAGGGGCAGGGGCAGCGCTGCCCCCAAGACCACTAGGAAGCTCACTGGCTGAGGAACCTGGCACGAAGAGCCAGGGGTGAGGGAGGGCTCAGTCCTGTGGTTGTGATGCCGTGTGATGGGTTGGAACAGAAGGAAGTTGCTAAGTGAACTTTGGCAATGGACTTGGGACTCACCTCTCTGTCAACTGGGCCTTCCTTGGAGGAAGAGAGCGGGGGGTCTATGGGAACTCTTCCCAACGAGGAATTGGTAAAGGGAGACGAAAATCAACTACATTGTATATTGATAAATAAAAATAAAAAATAAATATATATATATAAAATTTGCTGTAAGGAGTTTGCTCTAGAAAACAGTCTATTAAAAATAGGCTAGAAAAAGAGGCAATGTACTACTACTCTTCTATCATTTTTTAATGATATGCTCACATTTGTGTGTCTCTCCTTGCTCTCTTATACAGACAGATATGACACATCCCAGGGGACATGGGGGGAGGGGCAGGGGCAGCGCTGCCCCCAAGACCACTAGGAAGCTCACTGGCTGAGGAACCTGGCACAAAGAGCCAGGGGTGAGGGAGGGCTCAGTCCTGTGGTTGTGATGCCGTGTGATGGGTTGGAACAGAAGGAAGTTGCTAAGTGAACTTTGGCAATGGACTTGGGACNTAAATTCATGTCTGCCACTCTCAGTGTCACAAAGTCCCCACCTGATGAATTACACTGGGCTGGACACACCAAAGTCTACTGTCTGTAGCAAAGCCCTTCAGGGGCTGCCAATCAATAGCTCCAACCAAGCCTCCAGGCACTGGACTGCGAGGTGAGGGTCAGACAGGCACAGCCCCTTACGGCTCAGGCAGCTGCTGGCCAGCCAAGGGCTGGCCCCTAAAGAAAACAGTCCAAGATGGTTTCTCTGAACGCATCCTCTGGGTAGCAGCAGCCTGCCCTAGCACACGTGGCTGGATTTCAGTCCTATTCATCCCTTTGGTGAGGTGTCTTTGTGCAGTGAAGAATCTACACAACAGTACACAGTGGCTGTGTCAGCACCTGCACACGCAATCCCAGGGAAATGAGTGCATCTCGGGGATCCAGGAGACCCAATCCAATTCCAGCTCTGCCTTACCTCACCACCTGAGGCTGGCCAAACGGGTCAACCTCTCAGGGCTGCTGTTTTCTCACCTGTGAAATGAGAGGCTCCTTCCTGCTCTAACGGTCTAAGACATATGGGTATTGAGAGTACATTTCTCTTCCTTCCCCTGGACTGCCTCCCTTTCCCCGCTTGAACTTGACCCAGCCCTTCCAGAGCAGACTAAAACCAAAAATCAATTTTAATTATAAAAATCCGTTTACTGTATCAATAAATCATTCTGGCCCTGGCTTGGTTATGGGAGGAGGTCACACCTGGAGCTGGGCTAATAAGTCACTCTCTTCCTCCGCCTCACTGCTCTGGGGCCACCACCCCCTGTGCCCTGTTCTAATATTCATCTCCGTCATTAGGCTGTGGATTATTAATGGACGTCCTGGGCTGATGGATGGGAGCTGAGATGTTCTGAAACACATGGTGCTGGTTGTAACTTGCTTTCCAGTGACCCCTTGACAGGAGACCCTGATGGGTTTTTCCCCCCTTTCCAGTGGTGGGGGGATGGAGCATAACGGGGGAGCGTGACTGCCCTTCCAGGGGGCTCTGTGGCCAGGGTCTGAACGAGTGTGTGGTGCAGACAAATGGGGAGATCCTGACTCTCCAGGTGCTTAGCAGGAGACAGCTGGTGTTAGGTACACTTCAGGTTCCCATGGCAATGGGTATCTTAAATCAATTAACTGATCAATTAATACCGTTGTTAGGGTTATTCCTTATGTGCTCTAAGGAGAGGCACCATCTGCTTTAGGTGGTCATTTGGGGGCTGGGGAGAGATTCTCTGCTGTCTTGAGCTCAGCCAGGGACCTAGAGAGAATGGCAGAGGTGCCGGGTCTAAGGGGTCAAAGCAGCCAGGGGCTCCTGGGCCTAGAGGTCACTTGTCATTGTCCATGACCCAAATCAAGGGTTCAAGTTCATACAACTCTGCATGATACTGCAACATGAGGCTTGGGTGGAGATGGGGACAATGGATGCCTCAGAGGAACCAACTCCTTTCCTAGTGGGGTCAGAGCTTCACTTCCTTCATGGGAAGTGGATTTAAGCCAAGCCTGGACACCGAAGACTTACATGTTCGTGCAGGCTATATAGGACCACTGTTGAAAATGTGTGTCCAGGTGGAAGAGGGAGGCTGAACTTCTCCCCTGGGTATCAAGAGCTTTCCTGTTCTCCCCTCACGTAAATCCACTTAGCAGAGAGGTGAAGCGGGGACACTTTTGTGGAAAGGAAGCCGGTGTGGCTGGCCCACCACCAGTGGGGCGAGGCCATGAGTGGCGTGTATAATGGGACTACAGGACTGACCAAAGCAAATGTGTTCTGTCATCTAAGTTCACTGCCATCCCGGCGCAGGTTTACTAGGAAGTTGGCATCTGCAGCATGTCAACGGTGAGACCAGCAGCCACACACAGTGCATCACCCGTGAGCAGGCAGCGGTGGGCCCTGCCTGCTAGTATTTACTGGTGACATGCCTGTGGGTGAGCCGCTCAGCATCTCTGAGCCTCGGTGTCTTCACTATAAAATGGGGATAATAATCCCTACCTCTGTTTTTATGAGAACAATTACGTGGTAGATCTGATTTAGAATATTTTACCATTAATATTTTACCCATTAGCCTCTTTTCTAGAAGATGGGAAGTAGGTAACACCCAGAACCTACCAAATTGGCTATTTGCGTGCATTGATTCTGTGGACAAGAAAATTAAAAGTAACACCCCAAATGAGAAGTTACAATTGTTTATGGAGTCATTGGAGAGGCATCAGACTCACAATCAAAAGACCTGGATTTCAGACCTGACTGCCGCCTGTCAGCTGTGTGACTTCTGAGAAGCCATTTAACCTTTCTCATTTGTTATATAAGATAATGGTGCCAACTTCAAAGAGGTGCTGGGCAGATTCAGTAAGATACTGAGTGGAGAAGCTCTCGGGAAATAGCAAGCACTAAACAGACCCTTAGTATCATCTCATTTGCTCCCACTGTCCCATTAGCAAAGATAATTTCGAGTTGGCCTGTATCACGCATTCCAGAGCGCATAAATGATAGTAACTATTAACTTCTTCATTCACTTCTTTCACTACCTTCCATTAAGGCACAGAAGAGAAATCATTTTTCTTTTGTTTTCTCTTACACTCATCATCATTTCAGATATCCTGCTACACTAAAATACAAGACTGAGGAAGCAAAAACTTTATAAAAAGGAAAGAATTAAAAGAAAGAAGAAAAGGCAACCAAGCCCAGCGATAGATCCCAAAGCTGAAGAATCGGTTTAATTAAATGGAAGTCTCTTGTGCTTGTGGTAATTGTTACTAAGGAATCCATATCCCATCAGAGCCCTCTCCCCTGGAGTTTGCTCTCTCTACTTTCTCTGCAGCAGGTACTAAAATTGCTTCTATCTTTAGGGAGATGCAGCCTGCAGAGCCCAGAGATTATTACGGAATGACTGTTCCATGTGGGGTTTGGGTAGCAGCAGCATAAAATTTGGTCCAAAACTGGCTTTGTCCTTGAGTTTCCCTGACTCGGGCCTCACTCATTCCTTCTGCAAAAGAGGCAACATATGCTCTCTGTTAGGGCTGGTTCTTGGGGACACTTCAAGTAGGCAGAGCTGGCTTTTGCAGGTTCTTCACTACTTCTGCTACGCATGAGGGGCTGGGTTTCTAACATCACCCAAACCACGGGCCCTGCTGGGCTCCTCATGTCCCTCAACACCCCCCCACCCCCTGCACCTGCTCTTTGGGCACCATTTGGCTGTAATAAATACCTACACTATCCCTTTTTGATGCCAATAGAGCAACTAGATCCCCAAAGTAGGTAAAACAGCAAGCTTTCAAACAACAATTAAAATCATGTAATGGTTAAATAACAGCAACCTCAACAAGCAATGGCAGGAGGCAGAAGACGGTCAGGCAGAGAGGAAAGAGTCCTAGAGAGACTTGGGTTTGAGTCCCAACCACAGCATTTCCTAGGTTCCCAGCTTTGGGAAGCTCTGGATGTTGATTCTAAATGTGCTTTGGGGTCAGCTGGGTCCTGCCTGATTGATTCTGGCCTGGTTGTCAAGGGTTCAAAACCATTCCAAAGTATCTGGATCCAAACAGACATGTTGATTCCATACTTTTTAAAACAGTGTTTTGCTTATCAATTTGTGGGGTGTCTATCCTAGGCCAAGTACTGCACTGTGTTGGTCAGATCATGCAACAGAGCATCTGAAAAGTCCAAGGGAAGACTTTGGAATCATCGTTCATTCTTGAATGGCCCATTGGCATCATGAATTGAACAATTAGGAAGAGAGTAGTGATATGCAGGGTGCTATGTAGAAGGATCTACAGGAAAAGAGCAAGAAGCCAGAATTGGGCTCTTCTTCAGACCTGGGCAAAGAATTGAGCCAGGAAGAGGGTAGATGAGATCAGCAGGGTCTTTCCTAGTCATTTATGGAACTTTGACTTCCAACCTGAAAGTCTTGTGTAGCAGAGGCAAGTATACACAGCCCTGGCAAATAGAAATATGGGCCTAGACGGTCCTCGAAGAAAAGGACAGGACACGGTTGCACATGCGGTGCATCGTGACCCTGCCAGCCACACACGGGCACCAACATGCTGGGCAAGCATCCGGAAGCCAGCAGCCAGGGCTGGACAGGGGAACCAAAGGGCTTGGGAAATCCACAGACCATGTGATCACACCCTTGGTGGTGAAGAGCAGGGCATAAGGGGGCGCAGGAGGTCCTAACTGTTCCACGGAAAGGGAGGAGGTGAGAACAAGGGAGAAATTTTAGAAAAAGAGGAGTTCTTAAATGGTTCAGATTCAAGAAAAGCTTGACTCAGTATCAATGTGGGGCTCAGCAGACCTCAAATGCCATGATCACACCTTGTCTCCCCATGTTCACTGGGCTGGAGCCTAAATGGAATCCAGCTCTAGGGAAAGAGAGAAGGTTTGGGGTGAGCGTGCATATATATGGTGGGGGTGGGGTGGCAAGTTGGACTTTTAAATTCCATCACAACCAGTTATCCCAACTATGTCCATTTCCCCAGCCTGCCAGCCAGAGTCAAAGACTGTGAGCATTTGAAATCTCCAATCTTAAAATATTGCTGTGAAGTTGAAAGTTCCTGGTGTCTTTTGATTAAACATTGTGCTTAGGTAATGACTGTTTTAGTTCTGATTCTGTTTCGCCCCTTCAAATTACTGATTGTTGTCTGACATTGGGGCCCCATTTGCTCTTATTAAATGAAAAAGCCTTCAAAATTCTTAATGAATTGAAACTCATCAAATGTTTGGAAACCACAGCAGTCTTACGGTTCTTTTCTTTTTAATCTGTCTCTGTGTGAAATGTCTCACTTTTCCATGTATTCACTTGGGTTCAGACGGCCACACTTCAGGAATCAGGTTTTGATTCTTAGCCTACCTGAAGTAGCCTGGAGTCAGCTGCCCACCCACAGAGGCTCGAGGACTTGAGGACTTGGGCGGTTCCTCCAACCAGCAACATGTGCCCTTTTGCATAAACATTGACTTTCTGGCCACACCAAGTGATTTCTACTTTCCTTCCAAGAATGCCTTGAGAACTGATGCATTTGAAAAGATATTAGTAGGCCTGGTCACCAAACAGACTTACTTCCCTTTTGGAACAACCTGACTGGGCTGCGAAGAGAATAAACGTGTGTGGGCCATTCCCCCTGCTAGGCTCTTGACAGCTTATGGGGTGGGCATCCTGGAAGCCCGTCTTCTATGGATATGTTCTCCATTTGCAATGCCACCCTCATCTAGAAGCAGACCATCTGCAGAGTTTGCAGTTGAGATCTTCAGCTCTGTGAAGGGTGTGTATCCTGGAACCATCACAGGGCTTAGGGTCCAGTGAACAATTTAACCACCTAAGTAGGGAGCATCCAGAGGCGAACTCTACACTGACTCTTGTCCCACAAGTGAGGAAAAATAATCAGATTACTGGGGAACTCTGAGCACATTTCAACCATCAGTTCACCTCAGGAAATGGGTTGCTATGTGAGTGTTTATGTCCAGGTGCATCTATAGGAGAAGCCTGATGAAGGTGAAGGGATCATGAGCACAGCCCAAGGGGAGCACTTTCCCCTCTGATCACCGACCACTGGAGTTCCACTCCCCAGCCTTGAAAAATCAACCACACAGTCTCAACATCAGCTGTCCCTGGACACATGTGGAGGGGGTGTGCCTGGTCCCAAGACAGCACACATGCCCAAATGTTCCTCTAAATACACATGCCCAAATGTTCCTCGTAGAAGATTTCCAAGGTGCTCCGCTGCTGTTAGGATACTTGGTGGAGCTAAGAACCACCTGACAGTCTGTGGGAACAGCATGCCATCATCTCATGATCAGGTCTGCTCAGTAGTTAAAGCTCTGCCATTGGCTTGTTTTATAATATGGGGATCTCAGATCTCCATGACTCAGAATGGGGAAATGGCTCTTCATACATTACTGAAACACAAATATACGTTATAGAACACATAAAACTTTAATGTAAAAGAAGGCTGCTGCAAATCCTGATCACAGTCAGGCAAAAGAAAGAACCTGGGGGTTTCTGCCCTTTTTAGAAAGCTGAATCCTGGCTTCTTGCTCCTGCCTACCTCTCAGCAGCATGACCCTGGCCATCAAGAGTTAACTCCATCTGACTCTAATGCACTGACTCCCACCCAGAACAAGGAGCAGGGCAGTGGAGATTCCTGCCAGGATCAGTATTGATTGGCTCGCTTGATTAGTTGGTTAATTGAATATCACTGCTTTCTAATATAATTAAAACAAGATAAATACTGGGGCTTCGTCCCGTAAGCAAGTGCCATTAGTGATCATGGTGCACACCCTGATTAAAAATGCAATCGATTGGGAGGATAATTTATGAACTCACCAGCCTCTAGTGCCACTCCATGGTTTGCAGGGCCTTGAGATACAACAAGGCTGGCATGGAACTCCCTAACCTGTCGTGATTGCTCTGTTCTCTTGGGAAAGGAACCTGTTACACAGGGAAAAATGTGGGATGTTCTCTCTTTTCAAGTAAAGCTACTTTATGCTTGCCCCTAGTTCCCAGGCACAATATCAGAGAGGGAAACCTGCAGCACCATGGAGGGACTGCTGTGACAGTGTCCCCCTGTGATCACTTCTCTCAATCCCAAACAGTACCGGCTCCAGCCCACTCTCCTTTATTTCATCCTCATCGAGTTTCATCATGAATTTGAAACTATGTTTGGATCACTGATCTGATCATAAAATATATATGAAAAATTAGTTGAAGCAAGGCTTGTTGAAATGCGGCTGGTGGAAGGGACCTGGAACTTATTTATTTAAGGGCTGAGGGGAATTGCCCCACAGGCCACTAAGGGAAGGAGCTGAATGTCTCATGCTTTTGCCTCATAAGCACAACGCAGGTGCCTGTGGAGTCATCTGCACCCACTTGGGGCTTAGATAGCTGGTGCCTCCACGAGGAGGCAGTCTCCACATGCCTGGAGGACAGGTCTCAGCCCTCTTCTCTTGGGTGTCATCTGTTGCTTCCTTGGTCAACTGAGGCATGCATTTGGCATGTCAACTGCTGGCCTTCCTGGTGACTGTGTGGTGGTGGAGAAAGGAGTGTTGCATCACCTTTCCTGAGTCCCTCTTACTGACATCTCAGCTGTCCCTGTTTACAGCAAATGGGAGTAACCCTTCATTTAGGGCTGGTGGGAGTCTCGGTCACACGCCGCTGGCAAAGCACTTGGAGTACTTCCAAGGAAGGTGCTGTATAAATATAATTACTATTACTCTATTAGCTTATGTTCTTAATGTTTGAAATATGTCCAGATGTGCTGAACAGTGAGCAAACATTACAAACCTAAGGAGAGTTGAAGGAGTCTGCTCATGATGCCCAGAGCAGAAAGTAACACACCACATCAGTACTGCTTCAGAACTAACTGGGTAGTGTTTGGCGATGGGCTAGGTATGTCTGGAAAAGCCAGTACAATCTGAAAGTGCAGACACAGTTCTACTGCACAAATAACACAAAGCTGACTCAATGATGTGGCTCTGACACGTTTAGTTTTTCTCTGCTGACTGTTGCCCTTCCAAAAACATGTCCCTCTGGTGGTTTTATTTTATTTTAACTTTTTTCTGAGAGTGGCTTCATTCTGTTGTCCTTTTCCCCAAGAAGCTACCAGGTTTGAATGAACAGGGACACACTGCTGGGCTGTCTGATATTTCTATTGCCAGAGAGAAGAGAAAGGAATGAGGCAAATAGGGAGGCCTGCAGAGGGGAGCAGCAGCTGCCCTTAGCCATTACGGGAAGTCAGTGCTGAGGCCCCCAATTTTAATGGGAAATCACAAAGAAACGTGCTTGAAGGGTTGACAGGAATAATCATGAACACCAGCATCCTCAGAATCCATTCTGCTCACCCTCAGATTTCTAAGAGCCAAACTCATCTTCCTAAATGCTTGTTTGGAGAGAAAACACTATGTGTAAGGAGATATGTGTATACAGAGAAACAAGAACATATCCCTACCTACAGTTTTATTTTTATCTTTCCATAAAATAAATGCTTATTAATTTCCATACTACACATGCAGGGAGCTGCCACATGTGAATTCCTTTCATTGGTAATTGCTGTGCCTGTGACTCCTTAACTTATACGTACCATGGGGATGGTTTCCAAATAAGAACCTGGAGTGAGGGACAGAGTCACAGATGATAGCTAAAAGAGTCTAGAAATTATAGACTGATTGAGGTCAGCAAGAAACCAGTTATTCAATATATCCCCTGGGGGATAGAGCCAGACTTTTCCCCATGATTCCAAAATTACTTGGAAGTTTCATTAGGGTGAAAGGCAGTGCAGCCTTATAAGTGTAGAGTGGAGGTTACTGCTTAAAATTTAGATGGACTTGTCAACCAAACAGAGGATTGCACCTTGGCGGGCTGTCCCTGCTCATCAAAGTTGCTTAGATTTGTAGGATAGATAAATGAGAATAAGGAGAGTTTTAGTTGCAATATCTGACACTGTGTATATGTCCATACCTGTACAAAATTTCAGGAGAACAGCACTGCTAAGAGACCTGATATCCAGGAAGAATTATTTACAACGCAGGGAGCTGTCCTCAAGTTCTGGTGCTGAAATGCAGAACCATAGGATTTTATCATTTGAAGTGCCTCCATGATATGAAATAATGCTTTCTCCTGACTCTGAGTAGAGGTGCTGCTCAACCATATGTGACCAATGTAAAGCTGAAAGAGTACTTGTTCCATCAGTAGAGAATTATGGAAAAATATTCTTTAAGCCTTTTCAGTGGGGTGGAGATGAGTAGCACTCACTTATATTTGCTTCTACTTTCCTTCCTAGGTACATAGAAACAAAACTTCCTCATCCATTGCAGTTATGGCCAAACGACTAGTTCCGGCCAGTGGAATATGAGTAGAAGTGATATGTATGCATACTGTTGCACCAAAGCATTTAAGTCAGTGTGTGACTATCCAGCTCCTCTTTTCCCTGCAACAAGAAAACTGTAGGCAACTTTTGAGATAGCAGAGGCACAAGAGGGAATCAGCCTGGATCCCCAAGTTCTCACTTGAAAAATATCTTCTGTGGAGAGCTGCTGGACCCATAGTAAACATGGAATAAATGAGAAATAAAATATTTTGTATTAAAGTCCCTGAAAATTTAAAGCTTATGCTATTCCATCCTATCCCATCTTATTGATACACTAGGTTACTCATTATTGTGTGTAAAAAAATAAGACTGCCACAATAAAACTTTATATTTCTACCAAAAATATCAAATAAATATATAAAGAAGAAAGGAAGTTTATTCACTTCGGGAAAAAAAGAAACATATCTGACAATGTCCCCCACAGTGACAACTTATACAATGGTTTACTTGGGAAACTATGAAGGAAATGTTTCTAGAGGCTGAAGTCCCTATTTGGCATAAAAGTGCATTTCTGTATTCACTTTTAAAATAGTCCAAGAATCCAAGTTGGATTTCTGATGATCAGAGTTCTACTACGTATGAAGAAGCCAAGATTAGGTCAACATCACTGAAATGATGGATGCGACCACCAAGCAGAGGTCAAAAAGAGGGAGAACTGAACAGAGAACATAAGATTTGGTCAAGAGGAGGTCACAGGTTACCTTTTAAAGAGAGTAGCTCCATTGGAGAAACCAGATTGCAGAGAGTTGAGGAAAAACTCAGAGGTGAAAAAATAACCCAAAACTTTAGACTTTAGACTTTAGAAAATCTAAACCACAGACTCAAAGAATTTGGTGGCAAAGGAAAGAAATGGGGCTGTAGTTAAGAAGAGAAAAACAAACTTGAGTTTGACTAAAAATGAAGTTGAAAGAACAAGATGACAGAAAGAAATAGAAATATTTTAAAGAAATTTTTTTTTTGTTCTTTTTGAGACCGGCGGCACCGCACTCAGCCAGTGAGTGCTGTGAGTGCACCGGTCATTCCTATATAGGATCCGAACCCGCGGTGGGAGCGCCACTGCGCTCCCAGAGCCGCACTCTCCCGAGTGCACCACGGGCTCAGCCCTAAAGAAATTTTTAATCTAAAAAATGTGGACAGAAAATCCCTTGTATGTTTGAAGCGGGTAGGGTTCATAACTCGGGTGGAAGGCACTTGTTACAAAAAAGGAAAACACATGAGGGTCTAGAAAGACTTTCCTTCTGCATTTCTTATCTGAATTGGTGAGATCATCATACAACTAAGTTCTAATGACCAGGAACTGCAGAAATAATCTTGAAGTCCTTTATCTTCATCAGCCTCCCCTGCATTCTGTTATCACAATGGCTATTTAACCTCCTAAGCATCCCTTAAACCTATACCTTTGTCTCTATTGCTACAGCCTTAAACCAGGCCCTTAATTGTGATGGATCATAATCACAGATTTATCCCTTACTAGCTGGATGACCTCAGGTAAAGTACAAACCTCTCAGTTTCTCATCTGTAAAATGGAAGTAAAAATAACTACTTCTTAGTACTGCTATAAAGATTAAATTAAATAAGTACCTGGGACAGTGATCATAAAAACTTCTTACTTGGTCTCCCTAGCTCTGGATTTCCCATTTTTTATTTGTTAAGTATATTGCCACCAGAATTATCTGTTTGACATTCAAGTCTTTCACCGTTTCACCCTGCTTAAGTCAAGTCAATAAATCTCTGAAGTAAAATCCAAGGCTATTTTAGCATGGCACTTAGGACACAGCATGATGTAATCCTTGCCCAATCTTCAGCCTTCACCAATCTCCCATCTCAGTTTATGTTCCAACAACATTAAACTTCTTCTAGGTTCTCTTAAACATCATAATATTTCAAAGTCTCCTTGACTCTGCAATGCTGTTCTTTCTCCCCGGAATGTCCTCTTTCTCTCTGTTTCCCTCAGCAAACTCCTGTTCATCCTTAAAACCCAGCTCCTATGTGACTTCTTCCAGGGCATTCCTCATCACTCCCTACTCCATGCTTTCTCTCTGTAATGTATTTACTTCTGTTGCCACATTTAACTCATTGTATTGTCATTTACGTGTTTACATACCGGTTTTCAATAATCATGCACATTATGAAGAACAGGCTGTGTGGTCTTCAACTCCATCACTCTCTTGCCTAGAGCAGTCTCTAGTACTCGGTAAGTACTCATTAAACACTTGGTGAATGAATGATTGAATGAATGTATTTGCCTACATGGGGGCAATAATAAAGTAATCAACCTGTGTAAAGGGTAGAAGGGAAAAAGATCAACCCTACCTACTCTATATCATGGAGCCCATGTTATCTGCTCGAAGTGATGTCTGTGTTTCTGGAATTGTTGAAAGGGGAGGCATTGGTACCTAAAATTAGGGGAAAATACAATACACTGAACTCATACCTGACACTCTTTAATTCATGACTCATTGGGTTTGAACACACACACACACACACACACACACACCACCTGTCACCAGAATCATAATATCACAGGCTATTTCAGCCTTGAAAATTGCACCCAGCTTTGCTGACTGAATTCAGGTATGTACTTCTCCATTTTTCCTTTTACCTTGGTTCTGGGATATAAAGAAAACTATATTGATTAGTAACAGAATCTCCACTTAGTTACCTGCTGGGGCATTATCATGCTGCATAGTAATTCAGGCTTAGAGGCAAAGAGTAGAGAGAAGGTACAGTCAGGGAAGCTGATGAACATGGCACTGACTGAGAACCTAGGACTCCCTGATCTTTTTCCTCTGTAGCCACAACTTGCTTTGGTTTGCTTTTCCCCATCTAAAAAATGGGGAAAACTCTGTAACGCTAGCTGTCACCCACCCACAAAGATCCAAAATGAGAAGAGACAGGTTCCAGATCTTAAAGAACTAAATGGGCTTTAGGCAGCAACTAGAGTCCAGAAGTCCCACCTGAGGAGCTTCAAGTTGCAGAAGAGCTCTTCATCTTCTGCATCCCCTTCAGAAACGTGTGAAGAACTTGGACTTTCCAAATACTTGAAGAAATATCTAATCAGGCCTGCCAAACCAGGCGCCACAAAATCTAGGCAGAAGAGGCTAAAATAAGACCTGGCTATCAATAGGAAACAGAGTTTCCCTTTTATTTTCAGAATAAGTGGTTGTTATATGTGGTTACAATATTTTAATTAATGAGCAATCATTTTATGGAACTCAAAAGGNGTTGTTATATGTGGTTACAATATTTTAATTAATGAGCAATCATTTTATGGAACTCAAAAGGCTGCCAAGTCATGTCTTCCAGAGTTCTGCATATGAAGACACCAGGGTCTGCAGCTAATCCCACTGATAAGATTCTCAGTAGCTATTCCAGGGGTCACCAGAGCTTCCTCAGATGGAAAGGTCCTCATGGAGCAGTATAACTCTGAGACCTGGTCAGGCTGATTATCCATCGTTGTGTCCACCTGGGACAGTGATTGTCTACAGAGGCGGTACAGGAGAGTGGCTAAGAGTATAGACATCAAGGTTGACTCTATCTTCAACCCTTATGAACTGTGTAATATTGGGGAGAATACTTAATTTCTCCATACCTTGCTCTCCTATTCTGTATTATGGGCCCAAAGCTTGCCACAGACTGGGAGAAGACATTTGCAAATC
>NW_007729160.1:229615-230930 GCF_000696425.1 Galeopterus variegatus
TTTTTTTACAATCACTCAAAACTGGAATCAATCCAAATACTGTTCATTTAGTGAAAGGGTAAACTGAGGTACAGCCATGTCTAGAACACTACTCAACAACAAAAAGCAGAAGCAACATGGGTGAACTTTAAAAGCACTGTGTTGAGTAAAAGAAGCCAGATACAAAAGACTACATATTGTATAATTCCATTTATATAAAATTGTAGAAAAGGCAAAACTATAGTGATGGAATCAGATCAATGATTTCCAGGGGCTGAAGATAGGGGAAGAAGATTGACTACAAAAAGGCATTAAAGAACTTTTGGGGGTGATGGAATGTTTATATCAGAACTGCAGTGGTGATTGAACTATTGTATACATTTTTTTCAATTTTAAAGACCTATTTATTTTGAAATAATTTTAAGCTTCTTGAAAAGTTGCACAAATAGTATGAAGAGTTCCCATATCCCCTTCATCCAGCTTTTCCTGATGTTAGAGCACACATAACTGTAATCTGTGATCAAAACCAGGAAATTATCATTGGTACAATACCACTAACTAAGCTCTAGGCCTTATCCTGATTTCACCAGTTCTTCTTAATTTCCTATTCTTCTGATGAGTACTGGTCAGTTATTTTGTAGAATGTCTGTCAATGTGGGTTTGTTTGAGGATTTTGCACGATTAAAATGACGTTATACATTTTGGGCAAGGAAACCACAGAAGTGATATTGTGTCTTTCTCAGTGCATCTTATCAAGGGGTTCATGATTTTGATAGGTCTTGTGATGGATGATGTTAACCTTGATCCCTTGGCTAAGGTGGTTTCCGCCAGGTTTCTCCACCTTAAAGTTACTATTTTTCCCTTTGCAATTAAATATCCTGGGAAAATACTTTGAGACTATGCAAATACCTGTATCTCCTCAAACTATAGCCTACTAATTTTTGTATCCAATNTACCTTTTTTTAAAAGGGCAAAAGATTTGAATAAACTCTTCATCAAAGAAGATACATAGATGGCAAATAAGCAAATGAAAAGATGTTTAACATCATTAGTCATTAGGAAAATGCAAATTAAAACCATGATGAGATATCCCTACAGTCCAATGAGCATGGCTTTAAACAAAAGAATCTGACAGTACCAAGCACTGGTGAAGATGGGAAGCAATTGGAACTCTAATACATTGCTGGCAAAAATGCGAAATGCAGCCAGCCTGGAAAAGTTTGGCAGTTTCTCATAATATGACCCAGCAATCTCACTCTTAGATATTCACCCAAGAGAAATGACAACTTATGCTCATAGAGAAACCTTCATGAGAGTGTTTAAAGTAGCTTTTTTT
>NW_007729160.1:231924-236892 GCF_000696425.1 Galeopterus variegatus
AAATTTTTGATTATGTTTTTTAATTTTTTAAAGACTTTTTATTTTGAAATCATTAGAGTCACAGTCAGTTGCAAAAATAGTATAGGGAGGTCACATGTACCCTTGACTCAGTTTCCCTCAATGATTACATCTTATAAAACTATAGTATAACATCAAAACCAAGAAATTGAGGGGGCCGGCCCGGTGGCCGGCGCGACACTGAGGGTTGCAATCCATTGCCGGACACGAAAAAAGACAAAAAGGAAAAAAAAAAAAAAAAACCCAAGAAATTGACATCGATGTAAAATGTGGGTATGGTTCTTTGTCATTTTATCATGTGTATAGATTCATGTAACCACCGTCACAATCAAGATCCAGAACTACACCATCACCACCATATAATTGTACACTTAAAATTGGTGGCTGAATGTAAATTATACTTCAGTAAAACTGGTGAAAGACAAAAACCAAAGACCACCAAAACTCTGCCAGGATAATACCAAGCACTACGTAACTATTAGCTCTCATTGCTGTTGATGTTTTATCATGCAGCATCTATCTCCTGTATTAGGGGTGTTAGTAGCTAAGGTGTAGGCAATAAACCAAGGGGAAGGAACCTCTCTTTTTGCATTACTCCCTGACTGTTGCCATACTGGATGGATTAGATAAAAAATGACTCACCGACAGCTGGGCCTAGCACTATGTGAGTGATTCCCAGAGTTGTCTCCTGCACATCAGTGTGAGCTTCCATTTGCTCCTGTTTCCTCTCTGCACAGTGCCTATCTTTCTCTTATTTGAATATGCCAAGTGTACCTGCTTTAGGGTCTTTGCACCTGCTGCTCTCTCTGTCTAGAATGTTCTCCATGCAGATATTCAGTGGCCAGTTCGCATGTCATCTATTCAGAAAGAGCTTCCTGAGCCACCCAGTTCAAACTTGCCCTTCCCCCCAACTCTTAGTTCCAGTTTCTCTCTATCATCTGACTCTGTTTCATTTCCACTGTAGCACTTGTCACTAGAAGAAACTGTCCTGTGACTTATTCTGTGACTTGTTCACTGTCTATCCCTGGTCCTCTCCTGAATGTAAGCTACATAAATGCAAGGGCATAGCCTGTTTTGTCCACGGCTATATCCCTACCATTTGTCAAGGGAAATGAGTGGAGAATTTCTAAAATGGACCATATCCTTAGAAGAGTTTTCCTGCCACCTTCCTTCCCATTCTCTCTCCTCTTTTCTTCTCTTTCATCTCTATGTCTCCTCTTCATTCCAACACACATCCATTGAGATTAAAAATGAAGTATAGAATAACACCGTGGAATCACAAACACACCTAACACCTCCCTCTTACTCTCTCCCAACCTTCCTGCAAGGACTCTCCCCTCCCCCACCCCTTCCCCTGGCTCCCTGCCTGTCCTTGATGGGTGCTTGTAACAGGGATGCCCAGAAAAGAGGACTCATAAAATTGGTTCAAAGCTGTTTATTCATGAACCGCATTTAAGCTAATAGGAAAGGTTTCCCAGGAAATCTACAGGCTTCTCGCCAGTCCTACTCTTGCTTTTTGCTTTTCTTCCATCTAATTAGCCCTGTTATTATTATTTCTGTGGAATGGCATATATCCATGCCATTAATTCTACGTATTTCTAGGGTAAGAGGAAAGACGGATTATTTATCAAGGAAAAGACATTTTTCCTCTCTCTGGACAGCCAGGTGGATTTTCTCAACTCATTTCTGCCCTGAAAATGGGGCTGCTGCTTCTGAAATAAGTCCTCTGTGTTGGGGTGGGCTGTGTTTTTATGGCCAGTGGGTAATAGCATTTCCTGATTTATGAATTGGCATGTGGGGGGAGGCGCTGACCCCTTGGATGGATTCATCATGGGGAGAGAAGCCGTATAAACACTCCTGACACAGAAAATTATTGTTTACATTTTGATTTTTTAAAATTTTCTTTGGTGTGGTGGCAGGATTTGGGATATTTTAGTGGGAAAGCAGGAGAGAAAGACATCACTTGGCCCATTTTTCCTATGGGAAAAAATGTACATATATTTTCTAGAAACAGTGACTTGCTTAGAAGACAATTACCAGAATGATTTAATTATTTGGGATATCCTTGGCACTCTGGGTTAAAGCCAAGGCCAAGGTCATGGTCTGAGGTGAGATGGAGGGGTTCCATCTCATCAGTTTGGCCCAGGCTCCTTTTGGAATTTTTTTTTTTTTAACTAGGGAAGAGAAGAGCATTTCATGTAAGTTCCTTCCATCTTCCATGAATCAGTGTGAGGATTCATTTAAATGCACCATTTTCTTATTGAGTATCTACATGGCAGGTCCCTCACGCAGGTCCCTGGGGGCTGCAAGACAAACAGAAGACCTTGTATGTGCCCTGCAGAAGCATGCAGGCTGAAGAATGCATAAGAACAACTTGATGCAGAATGCAGGCTTTGAAGCATGCCCAGGATTTTTCTGGGGAGGTGAGTCACAGGGCCTTCTGGACAGACGGCAGGACAAAAGCAGAGCCCAGGAGGGAGGACACATACTGTGTCCTCAGAGCCCAGGAGGGAGGACATATACTGTGCCCAGAAAACAGGAAACTGTTGGCAGTTTATNTATCCTTGGCACTCTGGGTTAAAGCCAAGGCCAAGGTCATGGTCTGAGGTGAGATGGAGGGGTTCCATGTCATCAGTTTGGCCCAGGCTCCTTTTGGAATTTTTTTTTTTTAACTAGGGAAGAGAAGAGCATTTCATGTAAGTTCCTTCCATCTTCCATGAATCAGTGTGAGAATTCATTTAAATGCACCATTTTCTTATTGAGTATCTACATGGCACATATCCTCACACAGGTCCCTGGGGGCTGCAAACAGAAGACCTTGTATGTGCTCTGCAGAAGCATGCAGGCTGAAGAATGCATAAGAACAACTTGATGCAGAATGCAGGCTTTGAAGCATGCCCAGGATTTTTCTGGGGAGGTGAGTCACAGGGCCTTCTGGACAGACGGCAGGACAAAAGCAGAGCCCAGGAGGGGGGACACATACTGTGTCCTCAGAGCCCAGGAGGGAGGACATATACTGTGCCCAGAAAACAGGAAACTGTTGGCAGTTTATGCTCTATGTGTTTAAGATCCTTCTCCCAGTAAACTTGTAATTTCCCTGAGGACAAGGACCCTGCCACAGACTTCTTTTTTTCCTATCCCTTTCCTTCCCTGAACTTGGGGTTTTACACATAGTAGGTCAGGAAAACAACATTATTTTCTATAAAAGGCCACACAGTTTATATTTTAGATTTTGCAGTGGCCATATGGTCTCTATTTCAACTGCTCAACTCTGCCTTCGTGTAAAAGCAACCATAGACCACACATATGTAAACAAATGGATGTGACCAGCTTCCAATAAAACTTTATTTACAAAAACAGGTGGTCAATCAGATTTGGATTGTAGCTTGCCGACCCCTCTAGCAGGTGATAATAAGTGTCTGTTAAACTGAGTTGAAAGGACATCACTTAATAACAAGTGTCGCTCACTTTAAAAATATGTATCAGATATGACCTGACAAAGCAAGAAAATGAAGAACACGTTAAAAGAGTTATTTTCTTTGCAGAGAAATTCCTGTGGAACGTAACGTACAATCTGTAATGTAAACACACCTTAAGCAACAGGCCCCTTACATACAACCTGAATTTCAGAATCTTCTCCAGTATGCAAAATGTTGCACAGACGCTCTCTCTCTCTCCATGTCCCCAGGCTCCAGAGGCCAATAAAGGGACAGAATCTCTCTCCTCCTTGCACAGGCCTGGGAAAAAGCAGTGCCAGAGCCGGGGAGTGATGACCGAGGGACTTGGGGACAGGGTTCTTCTGGTAGGTGTGTCCTGGGAGAGAAGAACAGCCAGACTGTTGAGCTATCTCTAACCAGTGTGTCTAACCGTGGGGGCTTCTGTTCACTCTTCTAATTTATTTCTTTGTTTTCACGGCAGAATAAACTCTAAACTTCAGGGGTCAACTAAGCGCCTGCCACCAGCCCATGCATGGCCAAAAAAAAAAAAACCTTGTTGTCATCAGTCAATGCCAACTAGTTAATAATGACCAGCCTCTTCATTAATGGCCCGAGGCAGGGGTCCTCAGGCAACAAAGGCTTTAGGAGAGAGACTTGCCAGCGGCTGCATGAGGAGAATGGTCTGCAAGGAGCATTTCTGCTGGCCACTTTCAAGGGCATATCCACCCATGCTCAGCTCTTTAGAAAGGTAGTAATTAGTTTTTTTCCCTTCGGTGCACACAGTGAATGCAGCAAGATTTGGCATTTGGAGAACCATTGGAGTCTGTCCCCCTCATCTTGACTTGCCTCAGGTTTATGTCTATAACTAAGAAACATCAAAATTTCAAGGCAGTTCAGGGGTTCTGTTTGGCTCCCACAGAGAGAAAAGAAACTTTCAAGTGTCAAGGCTTCAGGCAAGGAGAGACCACTGCAAAGCAAAGCTGATCATGACTCAGCTGGCCCTGTTCCACACAGTGCCTCTTGCAAACTGCAGGTGGTGAGCACAGCCACTAAGTAGTGAGCTCCTAAAGGGCACAGAGCTTGTCTTGTTCATCTTTGGATGTTCCCTGAATGAGGACCTACACACAGAGTTACAGGGACAAAGATTTCTAGGCTGACATTGTGGTCATCTGGACAGTACTTCCCAACTGGTAAGTGGAGGCACACTGTGACAGGCCATAGGTGTGCTACCATATCGATCCTTTCAGCCATTGGGACAGCTGAGCAGCTTGGTCCCCTCCAGTCATGAGGGGACCTTCATTACCCCAGTAAGCTGTACAAATACACTCATTTGCTGCATGTGCCTTAACATAGTTAACAGGTTGGAAGGCATTGATCTGGTCCACAAATGAGAAAATGGAGACGTGAAGTCAAGATCTCATAAGTCAAAGACTTGAATCCAGTTAGCTTTACTCTGTGCCCAATGCCCTGTCTGCTACTCCACAGCTACTGTACTAAAGTGTCAGCAAATAAC
>NW_007729160.1:237527-238442 GCF_000696425.1 Galeopterus variegatus
TCTGTGCCCAATGCCCTGTCTGCTACTCCACAGCTACTGTACTAAAGTGTCAGCAAATAACTGTTGAAGCCAAATGGTTGAAAGTAAGAAATCACTTGAATTAAAACTAGCAGAGGGACAGATGATGACATTATCATGGCTTGAATGGTTAGCTGGAAGCCCAGAGCTGAAGTGCATGTATTGCCAGCACATGCAAGGCATTATCGGCCAGTGGCTCCCATTTTTACTGTGACTCGTGGCAAGAGATATGCACCAAATTGCAGCCTAGGGCACATACATACTCCCATATAGTTTCACAAACAGTACTTATCCTTACTATGTTTGATGGACACTGTTCTATTCGATTTTATTCTATTCCATTTGAAAAAAAATTCTAGTCATGACCCTTTAAATTGATTTCGTGACCCACTAAATTGATTTCTTGACCCACTAATGTGTCATGACCGGCAGTTTGATAAACACTAGCCTGAGCCTATTCTAGTTCCCCTGCCTTCCTCAGAGACGGGGAGGATGGAAGGTGAATGTGGAGAAGAGAGAGACAAGAGACTGAGAGACTGAGATACAAATGAGGAAGGTGGGAGAAACACCAAAAAAAAAAAAAAAGGGATAAAAGAAAGAACGGGAATGAAATGGGAAGAAAGGAGAAATGAGTGAGAAATGGGAGACATATTAAGAAAAGGCTAACCTTGGACTGACAGATTTATGTCCGTAGAAACTGTTCTCAAGCCCCATAGTCATTCTGGCCCTATTTATACAAGGATCTTCCCCGCCAGCCTTGCCGGCCACAGCCATGATAATGTTGTTTGCTTGTCGGGACTTCTTATCTGTCAGCACCATCTCACATTCCACCTTAAGGGTGCTCCCAGAGAGAATCTTCTATCTGTTGTTCAGGGATCTGGGCCCTAGAAAGATCTA
>NW_007729160.1:239418-239853 GCF_000696425.1 Galeopterus variegatus
TTTTTTAACAAATGGGCCAAAACTCTCTGCAATTCTTCCTTTAGAAGACTTTTAAGCAGGTAGAAGATTCTGTTTCCAAGTTTTAAAAGTTTTTAGATATGAATTTTTTAAGTGTCACACTCATTATCAGCAACAAAATCACATAATGATGAAAATATTTCCAAACATCCTTTTCCCCCCAAAATGGTCTCTCCATGCCATAAATTCTTCCTAAAAGTAGTTACTTTCTTACCCATTGTTAACACATTACCTTTAAATCGAAGGAAAAGACTGTTTATTTTTTCAAAGTTATCAGCAAAGTGGCATACTCTGACAGCCACTTGTCAGAACTGAAAAGGTCAACAAATGTGGAATGCTTTGGTTCTTTTAAAAGAAAAATGTTTAATTATGTTTCCATGAGCAGCAAATCTCTGTGTTGTCCAAAAAATATTCATG
>NW_007729160.1:240688-247344 GCF_000696425.1 Galeopterus variegatus
CCCGAGATGTAGCACTACCATGCTACCCCCATGCCTTCCTGACACATAAATGGCTGATAGACAGGCCAAGGGAGGGAGACAGTATCCAGTATCAACTGTATATTAAATGCGAGTAAAGCTGAGTTTCTTGTTTTAGATAGAAAATTTAAAAAATAGAAGTTCTAATAGTTTCTTCCCTTGCTCCTGTGGCTCGTTCTCAACACCCCTTAGCATCAGAGTGCACTTTCAGACCATGACACTATAGAATAAAAAAGGGATGTAAATGTTTGAAAGTTTGGTCTTTGGTGTTCTGAAGCAAACACAGTAAATAAATAGCCTCCCCTAGATCATTGGGAATTGGGGGATATTGGGCTATCGGCATTCAACTTTATTAAAGACAGAGTAATAAATATTTGAGAATAGACAATGACACCTAAATTAAGAACTATTTGAGAACATGCAAAATGAAACAGCACATTAATCCCAGGTGAGAACCGTATAACTCTGAATGGTGAAAATAGGTAATGGTGAAAATTAAAGACAGAGTAATAAATATTTGAGAATAGACAATGACACCTAAATTAAGAACTATTTGAGGACATGCAAAATGAAACAGCACATTAATCCCAGGTGAGAACCGTATAACTCTGAATGGTGAAAATAGGTAAGGGGCAGAATTTTAACAATTTTGATAAAATATATGACTTTTAGAGAAGGATATTGAATTATACTCATAGATTAAGGTTGCGGGCTGAGCTCAGAACTGAAGAGGGCCCCAGGGTCTAGGATAGAGAGGCATGGTCCTGGCAATTCGTGTGCGTGTGAACAAGCAGGCGTCGGTCAGCTGTGAAGAGAGCAGCTGTCCCAGCCTCAAGGAGGAGCTGATCAAAAGAACCCTCCTTTCCCCAAATCTTGAGCGTTAAGATGGAGAATTCAGCCTGTGCATAGAGACAGAAGAGCACAGAAGAGTGACTGGAGTCAGGCCTAAAGCAGGCAGAGCAGCCAGGGAGAAGGAGCAAAACTGCAGGGCTGGGAAGGGTAGCTAAGTCTGTCCCCATGAAGGTTCCTTAACACACCAATCGCTTTGGATGCTCCTCGTAAAGTGAGTCAAGTGTGTTTGGAAGACATTACCTCCTAAATTTGCCACCTCACCCATAGCTTGGTGGTTCATACTACCCATTAGCATATTAAATGCTCTAAGAAATGCTACAGTCAAGATGTATGCGCAAATCAGATTTCCCCAAATGTATTTGACCAAGGAAGGTGTTCTTTTTTAATATCCTACGGAATTTTGGCTCTGAAAAATAAAATTTGGAAAATTCTGGACTAACTAATGCTTAAACCTGTACCAAGGCAACAGACTGATGGGAGACCTCGTTTGCACATCATGCTTCATGTATATATACTTTGTCTCCTGAGACCCTTGGCCTTAAAGAGAGTGAACAATGGCTTCAGGGGAGTAGAACTTTCCTTAGAAGGGCCTTTTCTCCTACCCTGAGAATACCCTCAGGTGTGGGTGGTGACCCCCACCAAAGGTGGTATCTCAAGGAAGCAAGTCGGGCACAGTCCACTAGATGACACAGGCTGTGAGGCCAGAACTGACTGGGAAGCGTGGCTGATGGAGGCCACCCGCTCTGCTCTCTGTCACTCTCGGTGCCCCCAAACCAGGGGCCTAATATGCCCTATAGGCTACAGGAATGACTCTATGAATGAAAAAAGAAAAATATTACAAGTGGATTTTTTTCAGTAAGATACAGACACCCTTGTAACAGTCTCCAGCATACTGAAAATAATAGAGATGAACACTAAGACTTGTTGAGTCCTCATTATGTGCCAGGCACTGCACTAAGAATTCTACATACGTTTTCTAGTTGACTCACTGTAACCACCCAGTCAATGGGCACTCACATATCCCCATTTCACTGTTGAGGAAACTGAAGTACCCAGAGGTGAAATCACCTGCCCAAGGTCGAAGCAGAGCTGGGACCAGGAAGCAGAGCTGCCGACTCCAGCTCTGACCCACCTCCAAGTCCTCCAGCGTGTGACTGGACAGCCTTCAGCACTGGCTTAGATCCTTTTTGAGGAGGATATACTCTACACCTGTTTCTCCACCCTTCGTTGTTTTGCTCAACTTTCTTTAAATAAGCATCCAGACAGCCTCCCCCTCAACCATCATGCATTCCCTTGAAACCACCGCACCCATCTCTGAGTCAGTTGCAGACTCACGTCTCCCTTGTCTTCTTGTAATATTTGAAATGCACTCAAAATACTCATACAAGATATAATCCTGCCATTTGTGATTTCTCCTTTTATACCTATTTTGCATTTGGTAAAGTCATATGATATCACTAGTGCCAACTAGTCATTTGAACTATGGCATAAATGAACATGCATCTATTTACTTTTGAAAACGTCTCATTAGTATTCAATCCGAGTACACAATTTCCTTGAGTCTCTGATACTTCCAGTCTCTCTTTTCTACAAAACTCAAGGCAAGTCAAGCAGTCCTCATGGAACTGAATGACTTCCCTGCGGACGCCACCTCTAGAGGACAGAGGGGAGGGCTGCGATTGCATGAGCCAGCTTCCATCAATACACCCCCAGAACTGAGGATTGGTGGTAGTCTTAGGAAACACCCCAAGAGCCCCAGCCTCCAGAGTCCTTGTAACAACCCACCAAACACACAAGGAGAAAGAATGTGCCCTTCCAGCTGCCGTCATTCTTCTCCCTGAAGCCCCAAGTCTACAAGAATGTTGGGTTCCCAGAGTGACTCCCACCATAGGACCATTCTCTCTTCAATGCACTCCATGCTGGAGTTGGCTCTCACCTTGTCCCCCAGGGCTTCCAGAACAGGGCCTTCTTTCTGCTCTTCTCTTATTCTGTACCATGCCTAGCCCTGTGCTGGGCATACAGTGGGAACTTAGTGAATACACATGGTGGGGGAGGGAGCAGACTGGCAGCCCCTGGCCATGTGTGCCCACCATGAAGAGTCTCCTCATGGGCTGATAAGTGTAATATTACAGGTGTTTGTCTTTCAAATGGCACTTAGAGTGACCCAAAGTATCAGGATCCTGGAGCTCAGGTACGAGAAGGAGCTGTGGCTGCTAGAGCAAGTGCCCAAGACCAATGCTTAATGGTGCTCAGGATGAGACAGTGGCAAAGCTTTTCCTAATCACTGGCCTTTGCATTTCCCTGTCTTTCCTCTGCTCCCCCTCCCTCCCTTGGCCTCCCCTGCTCTCCCTTCCCTTCCTTGCTCTTGTCTTGTCCGGGTGCAGGGAGAAGCCGGACAAGCCACTCTCCTATCTGCCCTGGAAGCCCTGGAAGATGAGGCACCACTGGCTTTTCAGCTGCCCAGTGTGTAATGACTTCAAGTATCTAGTGGGTCTGGACTCAAATGTATTAAAATTCTTTACCTAGAGTGGAAGTGGAATTACAAAGAAAAATCCACTGAGCCAAGGTGACACAGCTCTCTCCGATTAGGGTGGGAGACCACAGGCCCCTGGCCCCTCCATCCCCTGGAAGGCAGTGCTCATGGTATGAAGGGAGTCTCCACCTTGGTATTTTCTGAGGAGCTTCCAAACAAACAGGGAGAAGCAGAGATTCCCGGTGAGCTGGTGCCTGGATCTGAGCTGGCCTTCAGCCACCAGTGGCTCGTGCAGGCGTCCCTGCCCCTAGCAACAGTACATTTTCCAATAGTAATAAGAATAATGACAATGATGATGCTAACACCCACAACTCACTAAGAGCCTGCCACATACTAGCACTTTACATACATTAACTCTAATCCTAAAAGCCCTGAAAGGTATTTATCATTTGTGTTTTACATAAGAAGAAACTGAAGCACAAACTGCCCGAGTGAGTGGCTCCGGGTGGCAGAGCTGGTGAGAACCACGGGCCGGGGTGAGAAGCCAAGATCGCGGTCTATTCCTGACCCCCCTGCTCTCCATCCTGCACACATTCCTGCTTTCTGCTCAGCCCCATGGTCTGTCTGAGAGATGTGAGGCCACTGTCGTGATCATACTCGGATGTGAGGGACCTTTCTTCCTGCGTGAGTGACCCCTTAGGAGCACGTCTGCTGGAAGAGGATAGTGGTGGTGGTGGGCTGTTTCCTGCCTACTCCCTCTGTAGGGTGGGGCTGGCACTGCCTGGGGCTCCACGTACCCCAAGGTACTTTGGATGTTGCAAGGAGGCTCTTGTCTCAACTTGCATTGGTCTCGAACCAAGGAAGAATAAGCCACAGGACCTCCTGCGTGGGGCAGAAGGGATGTTCTGAGCTCTCACCACCCTCACGACTCCATTCACCCCCAGCAAGTCCTCGGGCCTCCCACGGCTTGTTCCGGCATCTGAGATCGGGGTGCAAACTTTCCTGCTGGAAGGACAAGAAGGTGAATAGAGTCTCTTGCTCCCACAGACATCTTCATGTTCCTCATTGGAAGCAGGGCCGGGGAAGGCACTGCAGTGGCAGCTGAGCCCTGGATTTGAGCTGGCTCCTCTCCCAACTTGCTGTGTGTCCTGGGCAAGCAGCTTACTTCTCTGGGCTTCAGTGTGCTCACCAAGCACGGGAGGAAGGCCAGCAGGAGAGTGTTGCACCACGTGAGCCTTGAGGGCTTGTCCAGTCCTAAGGTTTTAGGGTGCAGTGGGGAATCCAGGCTGCCAGCACCTAACGAGGATGGGAAACTAGGGAGGGAAGTCCCCTCCCCTTTCTGGTTCCGCCTTGACTGAGAAGGAAGGGCGAGAGGGAGGAACATCTCTGTAATGACAGGTCAGAAAACCTTCGGGATCCACTGCAGACAGCCGGGAAGGCTTCCGCCTGAGTGAGACGGGTGAGACGCTGCGACAGGACAGCTTGCCCCTTTTTGCAAATGCCTGCAGAGGCTCCATTTCTGTCACTCGCTTATCAGGCCTGCTCTCCCAGGAGCTAGCAGACATGGCCCGATCTCGGTGCCAGGAGCAAACATCCAAATGGGCTCGTCACCGTGTCAGCCGTCCAAACACAAACCAGAACGTACAGCTCAGTCCCCTGCAGGGGCGGAAAGGACACTGGAGAAACTATGTGGCCGTCACCTTACATGCGACGTGCCCAGGGACCCGGCACCAGCAGAGTGGGAATCACTCTTACAGGAGCTGTGGAACCTGTGTTCCCATCAGCACCCTATATGAGATCAATGTCTGCAGACCTCCAAGACTGTCCAACTTCACATCGGCTGCTCTCAGAGCTCCCTGGGAGGCAGGCTGGGGACAGGGAGGGACGCTGAGGCACCAAGAAGTGTTAACGGCCCCCTCATCGCCCAGGGGGTCCCTGACAGAGGCACCATCCACTCAGGGGGCCTGAGCCTCAAGGGGCGTGAGCCTTTCTTGTACGCAACACCTCACCTTCCCCTTGAAGTGTGCTTCTCTCTGAAACCCTCAAGGTGGTAAAAATCACAATCACAAAAGCATCGTCTCACCTCTTCCCTGCCAAGGGGCAAGCTCAACCATCTCCCAATTTCACTGCCCCAAGTGAGGAACCTAAACAGCGATACGGAGAAGAGGGAAGGGGATAGGAGAACATGGACAGGTCACCTCTCATTGCCTGTGCCTCTCCAGGAGCCCTCCTCTGGCCACTGTGTTTAAAATCGCAACACTTTTGCCCCACCAGTGCTCCTGAGTCCACTTATCTGCTCGATTTCTCTTCCCCAGCATGTCTCATCCTCTAACCTACTCTATGATTTACTTATTACATTGATGGCTTCTTTGCTGCTTCCTCTTGCTAAATCACAGGGATATTTATCTGTTTCTTCACTGTTGTATCCCCAGTGCCTTGGTTAGTGCTTGGCACATAGTAGGTGCTTGGTGAGTATTTGTTGAACAAATGAATGAATCAGGCCTGGGTTATGAATCAAGACGGCCCCTGGTACTTCACCCCTGGATGATGCCGGAAGGAGCCAGCAGAGCCGCCTGTGCCTGATCCTGCTTTCCCAGGTAACTCCGACTGGCAGATGACCCACCTCCTCAGCCCCCGCAGGTGTCTGTGTCCCAGCTCATGGCTAGAACTTGAGTGCCAGCAGCTCAGGTGGGGGGACAGGCTGTGAGCCTCCCCAGACACCTGGAAGCAGCCCCACTGTCAACAGGAGTCAGTAAAACAAAGGACGCCGTGAAAGATGGCTTTGGCCCAGACACGACTGAAAGCAATCCCCAAAGCAGAAACATGTGTTTGAGGCCTCTGGCTTTCAGGCAGGGAAGGACTGGTGTGTGGGATGGCAGAGATATTGAAATTTACTGAGCAATCTGCCACTTGCCTTGTCTGGGGCACAGCTGCTTCTCCCCCAGTGGAGGTCGCTCCGGGGCACCCGAGGACAGCCTTGGCGCTGCTGCCTCATCTCCTCGTTTATCTGCTCTGCTGACATTTCCTCTCACTTCCTCCCCATTGGCTTGGCAGGTTTTTATCACAGTGGTTTCAGTATATATAGACATTCCCTCGGGGTTACTGGAGTTTTAGTAAATACACACCACACACACGCACAAAGCAAGAAGGAGGCTGACACGGGGGAGGTGCACGCATGCATGTGTGTGTGCGCACTCACCTACGCACGTGTCCATGCACAAACAGCTACCTGGAATCATGCAGAAGAAAGGAAAAAGAGAAACATAGCAGGGCACTGAAAGAAATAGGCATATCATGACAAAATGACATTGAC
>NW_007729160.1:247683-248328 GCF_000696425.1 Galeopterus variegatus
TAAATACACACCACACACACGCACAAAGCAAGAAGGAGGCTGACACGGGGGAGGTGCACGCGTGCATGTGTGTGTGCGCACTCACCTACGCACGTGTCCATGCACAAACAGCTACCTGGAATCATGCAGAAGAAAGGGAAAAGAGAAACATAGCAGGGCACTGAAAGAAATAGGCATATCATGACAAAATGACATTGACACTGGCAGTCCACACTCGTACACTCCAAGAAAACGTGCACATGGAAAGCAGCGCTTGCTGAGCAAACTCATGGAGGAATAAATCCATAATAACAGAAACAATATCCCAGCTATAGAATTATATAACTTGCAAATACTCTGCCTAGTAGCTGACATTTGCTGAATGATCTCTCTCTGCCAAGTGCTGAGCTAAGCACTACTTACATGCAGTATCTCATTTAATGCCTGTCCCCACCCTAGGAGATCAATGCTTTTTACTAAGTCCACACTGTGAGGACTACTCACTAAGGCCTGGATGACCTAGCCAGCCTTGCTCTGCACCCTTCCCGCTCTGCACCCCTACTGCTCTGCACCCCTACTGCTCTGCACCCTCCCGCTCTGCACCCTCCCGCTCTGCACCCCTCCCACTCTGCACCCTCCCGCTCTGCACCCTCCCACTCTGCACCC
>NW_007729160.1:250079-251263 GCF_000696425.1 Galeopterus variegatus
ATAATATTGGGGGACCTGATCACATCTCTCAGCATTGGACAGATCATCTAGGCAACAAATCCACACAGTAACCATTACTCTTTCAGAGGGAGAGAAGAAATCTAGGGCAATTAGAGGGGGGAGGGAGAGGGGGATGGGGAGAGATTGAACAAGGGGCATAAAGAATAAGTATGAGTTGTAACAATATACATACTAGTAATATTGATTTGATCAACATACGTCAATGGTGAACCCCCAAAATATGTATAATCAATTATGATTCAATAAAAATTAAAATAAATAAATAAATAAAAGAGTGCCTGACTCATAGTAGGTGTTCAATAAATCTCTGTTGGGTGTTGAATGAGTGAGGTATGCTAAGGGGGTGAGTAACTTGTCTGAGGTCACAGACCTGGAAAACATATAGCATTTGTGTGCACACACATGCTTGTGCACACGCACAGGCATGCACCTTCGTTCTCTACCTCTGTTAGTCATATGACCCTTGATCCTTCCTCCACCACCCATCCATCCTTCCTCTTGCCAAGAGCTGACCTCTTTTAGCACGTGGAGTGAGGAAGACTGGATCCCAAGAAGAGTTTCAAACAGCCGTGGGGGGACGAAATCAGCAGATCACTCCAGAATCTTCTCGAATTATGGATTTTTTAACTACTTCACAACTACTAAAATATGATGGAAAATATTTCCCCTGGTTGTTAAAATCCCCTTCCTCTGTTCTTTGTCCCCCAGTGTGGAATCAGAGGGAGAGAGGAAGTAGCAGAGGCCAGCATCACCATTCGGAAAGAACCAGGGAGTACGCAGGGGTGAAGCAGTGCTGAGAAGAGAGAGCAGCCCCTGCTTCCCTAGCCTGCCGCCAAGTGGGGAGGAGGAACAGTCCTCGGGTCCAGTGGCAACGCCCTGGTGCTTGCTGAGCTGCTGACCAAACAAAGTTACCTGGTTCTTAATGAAACTCAGACTCCAGCCATCTCTATTTAAGGCTTTAGGCCTCATCTCCAGGCAGGGGGTCCGAACCTAACTGGGAATCAGAGGCTCTCAAAGAAGGCCACTCTCCATCTGGAGCATGAGGCCCAAAGCTCTCTCACTCATATTACCTCCTCAAGAATACACTGGGCCTGCTCTGGGCGAGGTCCTCTTCTAGGTGCTGGCTACAAAGGAGTGGCCAAACAAGACAAGGTCCTTGCCCT
>NW_007729160.1:252380-253133 GCF_000696425.1 Galeopterus variegatus
AAAGAGAATCCTCTGAGCTTGGGAAGTGCTCACAAGCCCCCTCATCTTGTCTCTCTCTCCACTCGTCATTGTGTCATTTCTCTCTGGGTTCCCCATTAGATACAACACCAGAAGGTCCTTTAGGCCACTGCCCTGCTGCAGGTCCCCAAAGATCAGAGAGAGGAGAGAGGGGGTATCTAAGAACAGATGCAGTAAAGCAGGGCCTTCTCTGCCCCCAGTCCTCGCTCACACTTGTCTATTAGGAAGTGTGCCCTTCCACTCAGTGTCGGTCTCTAAGTCAGATTGCTGCTCTGCTGTGTTTAGGAAAGGAGAGTCTGCCTTTCCACCGAGATCTGGGAATACAGATGCTGATGTGTTGTGTGGTGGATTTCAGTCTCCAGTTACAGGAGCAGCCCCAGCTGCAGAACAGAAATAAGAGTCTCAAGACCCATAGCCCTCTTGAGCCCACATTAGTTTGTTCATTCATTCCTTCATTCACTTATTCATTCAAGAATGTATTGAGTAATTATTATCTGTCAGACACTGTTCTAGGAGTCTGTAACACATACGTAAACTAAAAAGACTAAAAAATCAAAAATTTCTATTCTCATGGAAGTTACACTCTAAATGAGGAAGGCATATAATAAAAAAATAAACATAACAAGTATATAAATTGTATAGCAAATAAGAAGAGATAAAGTGCTATGGATAAAAATAGAGCCAGGTGAGGGAGTTGGTAGTTTCTGGACCTGGGGGGAGGGCCATTTAGAGTTT
>NW_007729160.1:254881-255348 GCF_000696425.1 Galeopterus variegatus
AGCCATACCCATTTGTCTGTCTACAGCTGCTTTTGGATAACAACAGCAGCATTGAATAGTTGCAACAGAGACCATATGGTCCATAGACACTAAACTATTCACTATCTGATGCTTTACAGAAAAAGTTTGTTGACCCCTGGACTAACTCATCGGTATTTAATGTCATGAACTCTCATCCTTCAGGAATATTTTGGTCTTCACCTCACACGATGTAAAAAATAATAATCTGAAGGTTTCCAAGTGTCTCTCTTGCATTATTCAAGCTCTGCAATGGAAGCAGATCATCAGTACTATCCTCACTTTACAGATGAGAAAACTGAGACTCAGAGAAGTTGAATGACTTGTCCAAGGTAACTCGGCCAGTAGAGGAGAGGTCTGGGCCTTGAATCTGGGTCTTCAGATGTCAAAACCCAAGCTAGACCAATACATCAGTGATTCCCACAGCAACACACAGATGATCTTATGCA
>NW_007729161.1:0-3138 GCF_000696425.1 Galeopterus variegatus
TTGAATATCTTGGTTTCCTATTCCATAAGTTGCAAAGTTGCATATATGAATTTGTGCGTGTGTGTGTGTGTGTGTGTGTGTGTATAATCCACTTTCTATTATGGTTTCTGTATCTTTGCTGTTAAATTTAAGAAATTATTTGTGTATGTTTACACAAATTCCATGCAATTCCAATTCTAGGTTTTTTTTTTCTTTTTGAGAAAACTTAAAATTGCTCTCAAATTTATAAAGTATAAGCATGCACAAAGAGCCCAATCAATTTTTTAAAAGAAAATAAAAGTAAGACATATTATAGCATACTATATATAAAGCCATATTTGTTAAAGGTTGGAACACTCAAGAACACACAGACAAGCCAATTGAAAGAATAGATAGTTAGAAATAGGCCACGTATATATGACCATTTCATATACAGTAAAATGTCACCATAAATCACTAGGGAAAGATGGAGAGTTTAACTAGATTGTATCAGGAATCTTACCTCTCCTGTAAAGAACAAAGAACATCAAACATGGTGTACAAGGATGAATCTTAGGTACACTGAATATTTAATTTTGAAGGTTAAACTGTAAAGTTAATACAGAAACATTAACAAAACTTTGGTGTATTCTAGATGGAGGAAAAATTGTAAAACTTTTATGGTACAAATGACAAGCCAAAATTGGTAAGCTTAATTACATCAAAATCAAGGATTTCTCTTTATGAAGGGTATTATTATAATTTGTAATTTAATTTACTACCATTACAGAATGCAAAATACATTTCAAAAAAAGTGATATCAGTTATAACAGCAAAGATTGTGAAGTATCTAGAAACAAAAATGTGCAAGGAATTTATGTAAGGATAGACTCAATATTTTAAATATTTTTTTCTTTCCAACTTGATATGCAGATTCATTACAATCAAAATTGCCAATTTTAGAAAGAGAGTTTGGCAAGCCTTTTCCAATGAACCTAGGCCCAAGAAAATGTAAATATCTTCTTTAAGAAGAGGAAAGAATAGGGGCTTGTCCCAACAATTATCAAGATTTGTAATAAAGCCAAGATTTGTATTGTTCTTAGATAGCATATGTTGACACAGGGATAGTAAAATTAACTAATTGAATTGAGTGGAGATCTTAGAAACAACCCCTCACTTGTAGAAGCTTGATTTATGAGAGAACTAGAGTTACCCATCATCAATGGATAAAATTATAATAATTTCAAGAATGTATGCTATTTTTTATAGTATACATAAACTTATGAAACCACTTTGTTTATTAATTGGTAGTTGTAGTTAAGCAACAATTCTGTAACCAATAGATATGTTTTTGGTTAGTCAGAACTGTATAATTATTAAATTGGTATATATATCAGAGAATGGTACTAATAAATCAGGCTTGTTCTTTTAAATAATCTGGAAAAATTGAAGAAAAGATTGAGGTAGAACTGATGAACTCTTTTGCTGTTTAGTTCTTTATTTGAATAAAAAGAAAAGTATTATTGGCCATTTTTAATGTAGGTCATGTGGGTTAAAAGGACTTGCTAATTTCCAGATGCTCTTTTCTCAGTGTCTATTACGAAGTAGACCTTCTTTGGAAAATAAACTCATACAATCAGACAAGTCATCCTCATATTAAGTGGTGAGTTTGATATATTAAGACTGCATATTTTTATTTCCTTATCAGAGTACCAAATCCTAGACCCCTTATGATTACATATTAATATACAACCATAGTGCCATTCCAGTTCTGAGCACTAAGAAAAAAGCAGTGAAAAAAAGAAAAATCACCGTCTTCATGGGTTAACATTCTAGTTGGTGAAATAAAAAGCAAGCCAAATTGTGTAACAGTTATCTATCACTACATGATCAGTTATACCTAAAGTAAGTGGCCTAAAACATTTATTATCTCATAACTTTGGTGGATGAGGAATTTAGGTGCAGCTATTTAGGGTGCCTCTGGCTTAGGGTTTCTCATAAGGCTGCTATCAAGATGCCATCCATGGCTGCAGTCCAAAAATCCACTTCCAAGCTCACGCACATTACTATTGGCTGTTAGTTGAAGATAGCATCCCTTGCAATGTGAGCCCTACTACAGGGTTACATACAAAACAGCAGCTTGCTTTGCCCAAAGCAGGGTCTCTGAGAGGTAGAAACCATCATATTTCTGTAACCTAATCTCAGAAAGGGCATCTCATTGCTTATGTCACATTCTACTTGTTAGAAGTCAGTCAATAAATTTTGCATACATTTAAGGGAGAAGGGATTACACAAGGGCAGGATTTCCAGGAGTGGGGTTCATGGGATCATTTTAGAGGTTAATAAGTAAATAAATAGTGTTAAGGGTTAAGGAGAAAAAAATAATAATAATACAGGGAAGGAGAGAAGATGTTTCAGGAGGAAAAGTTGAAAGTTTGGATAGATGAGAAGGCTGCACTGACAAAATAAAAGTTGAGAAAAGTATGGGAGGGAGTGACACATGTGAATGAATATGTGAGGCAAGACCTTTCCAGATGAAGAAAATGATAAATAAAAGAGATCCTGATAAATAACAAGTCAGTAATAAGAAAATAAAATGAGCACATGCTGAGAAAGTTAAAATTATCCCTCCTTTTCATTAGGCAATGATAAAAGACTTAGACAAGGCCAGCTCAAAGTTGATGTAAAACAGTACTTCGATAAGGAAATACTCTGGATGTAAAGTATAATAAGGAACCACCTTGTTTAGTGACTACTGATTTCTTATTCCCTAAGGAACTTTGTCCCCTAAAAATCATACCATCAGCAACACTGCTGTTTGAAAGCATATGAAAGAATGAAGCTCACCATTCTTGCCTGGGTGTCTAAGTCATTTTGATACAGAAGAGAAGCCTCAATTTTCAATCGAGGTGCAGAGATGAAGATAATGGTTTTCTGGACACAACATTCTAGGCTAACTTTGTAGTTTCCATGGAAACAAGATCCCGAGGTCACTTTCTAACCCAGATCTCATATTGACCCCTTAATACAAAGCCAAGTTTTGGTTTAGCCTATCAAAACACCATTTCATTTAGATTTCACCTAAACTCCACCTGACCTAAATCCTACATACTTTCTCTTTCCTTTGTGGAGATATCTTATGGCTCCTTCAGTGTGCAGTCTCTCTGTCATTGAGATAAA
>NW_007729161.1:3378-6086 GCF_000696425.1 Galeopterus variegatus
TTCCTTTGTGGAGATATCTTATGGCTCCTTCAGTGTGCAGTCTCTCTGTCATTGAGATAAATCCATAAGTCTGATTAACTTTGTAGGACTGCAGTGTTGCCCTATTTGTCTTAGGTTGATTGTGCTGGAAAGATAATGAGCCTTGAGTGAACAGTAGAGCAGGACAGAGAAACACCTTTTCCCTATTCCAGGGTAATAAAGAGTCTATCCCAGTGGGGGATACTTTTATACCGCTGGCATTGCACTGCTAATGTCATTTAATCTCATAGTAGACAGTTGGACAAACTATTAGAAGAGTGTGGTTGGACATATTTTGGATGGATAGTAGGACAAGAAGTTAATTTTCAGCCTTGGTTACATGGTAGGATTGGAATTAATTTAACGTGCTATGTGCCTTCTGGGGGTAGGTTCTACATTGTCCCCTTTGGGAACAAGCATAATAAAATAAGGAGAGGTAGCTGGTGTTTTGAAAGCAGCTGATGGAAATAAGAGCAGGATTGCTAGAACAGGCTTCTGCTCTTTTCCTTTAAAGGATATAACTGAACCCTGGATGAGCAGAATTTGTAAGCAGCAGGTAAAGACTACAATGCTAAGTATGGATGGGGTAATGACTACTTACCCCAAGCAATATTGCTGGCATCTTATCATTGCTCTGTTTTTCTGATTGCATTTACCTAATCTACTACTGCCTGTGAACACATAGGATTCAGCACCTGTCCTACCAGCAAAAGCAACAGGTTGGGGCTAAAGTGCCTGCAGAGCCAATTCCAGCTTGCCCTCAGGAACTCTGTCTCAAAGTTTAACCATTTGTGGGGAGTGGTTAGTGGTGACGAGGTGGGGCAGAGTATTAGCAAGTCCATTTGGAAGCATTATTTACCTGTGTCCTCCAACCTAAAATTTACCAACAATAGAATGTTTTATAATAATGATGGAGATTGGATGTGTTGTCCCCTCCAAAACTCATGTTGAAACTTGATCTCCAATGTGGCAGTGTTGGAAACTGATTGAGTCATGGGGATGGATCCCTCATGAATGGATTAATGCTCTCCCTAGGGGAGCAGGGGTACTGAGTGAGTTCTCGCTCTATTAGTTCCTGTGAAAGCTTGTTGTTTATAGGACCCTGGCACCTCCTTTCTCTCTCTCTTGCTTCCTCTCACCATGTGATCTGCTTGTACCTGCCAGCTGCCTGCCACTTTCTGCCTGAAGCCTGTGCCAGATGCAGCTGTCCCAGAATCATAAGCCAAATAAACCTCTTTTCCTTATAAATTACCCAGTCTCAGGTATTCTGTTATAGCAACACGAAATGGAGTAAAACAAATAATTATTATATTATTCCATTTTTTTGGCTCCCCTGTCTACCTCTCTATTATTTTTGAATTTGTGTGGAAAGAATATTATCAATTGACAATAAAGGGCCCCAACAGTCTCCTCTAGAAACCATCCCGTTTTCCTGTTCCCTGTCTTTTCCAGCCATCTGGAAAATGTTATCTATATTTGCTATCTTTGCTTTCTCATTTCTCTACTGATATGGATTGAATTGTGTCCCCTAAGTTTTAAGTCATTGAAGCTTAATCCCTATTGTAACTGAGGATGGGAAATCCTATTATGATCATTGAAAGATGGGGCCTTGAAGAGGTGATTAGATTCCGAAGACTATGCCTAAGGAATGAATTAATAATGGTGGTCAGGGGCATGTTTCTGAGGGCTTTAAAATGAGAGCACATGAGAGTCTTTCTCTCTCTGCTTTGCCATTTTCTGCCATGTGAGACCTCTGAATTGCTGTAACGCCACTATCAAAGAAGATTCACAGCAGATATGTTCTCTGGACTTTGGACTTTCAGTCTCAAAGTGTAAGCAACGAATTTCATTTTCTTACAACATATCCATTTCCATCCATTTTGTTATAAGCAACAGAAGTGGACTAATATATCTTCCAACATATTCCAAATTGGCTTTCATCATCAAAACTCTACTAAACCATTTTTAAAGTTACAATTCTCTCCATGTCACTAAACTTTCTTACCCAAAACTCTCAGCATTTGGAAAGTTTAACCATTCCCTCCTTTGTGATATGCTTTCTTTTCATAGTTTCTATATACCTCATCAACACATTGTAGTTTCTTTTACTGATATTTCTTTCTTTACCCAACCCCTAAAATATGAGAATCTCAAGTTTAGTCCTCAGTCCTTTTCTTCTTCTATACTCCCTAGATGACCTAATCTAGTCTTATGATCTTAATCTTAAATGTAGTTTACAGACACACACACGCACACGCACTCTGAAAGGTTTATTTCTCCAGACATCTTTCATTAGCTCCTTCAGACTCAAACTCAATTAAGCATCTTTTTGTCAAATTTATCTAAATAAGAAGTACCTTGGGTTTATTATTTTTGTAATTGACTATCTTCATCACCTCCAAAGAGGCTCATATTTCAGTTTTTTCTGTCACATTAAATGGTATCCCAGTCCACCCAGATCTTCAATTTCACTTCAAGTTATTCTTTTCTTTGTTAACTGCCCATGTGACACAGAACCCTGATACACATTTAATTCATGTACAGATTCTATACATTCACTTCAAAATGCCATCAAGTCTGTCTTGGAAAAAAGTGCAACTGTGAGTCCACTTTTGTGTTGCCATAACAGAATACCCGAGACTGGGTAATTTATAAAGAAAAGAGGTTTATTTGGCTCATGATTCTGGGAC
>NW_007729161.1:7598-8486 GCF_000696425.1 Galeopterus variegatus
TCCCAGCACTGCCACATTGGGGATCAGATTTCCATATGAGTATTCGGGTGACAGTAACATCCAAACTCTGTACACCTATCGGATCTCTCTTCAATAATTCCTGTTTTGCTTCAAACAATCCTATTCACTGGGCTCATTTTTTTTACCATGATGCTAATGTAATCTACTTAATATCTGATCTAATATACTCATATTTATGTTCCTATAATTCTTTAAGGCCTCCCTTTATAACTTACAATTCATTTCATAGAAATCAGAATGGCAGCATTAAAAAAAAAAGAAAAGAAGTCAACTCATGCTATTCTCTCCTTAAAATCATCCTATCACTTCCCATTGTGAGTGGACACTCTGATAGTTTTAGCATGGATTTACAAATGTTTATATTAGGGTCTACTTTTTCTTTCCATTTTCAGTTTCATCCATTACTCAATCTGTACCCTGTGTTCTAGCAACTGGACTACTCAATGCTACAAATGAGTTTTGGTCTTTTTTTTTTTTTTTTTTTTTGGCGGCTGGCCGGTATGGACCTTGGTATTAAAAGGCTGCCCTCTAACCGACAGAGCTAATCGGCCAGCCTTAATTTGGGTCTTCTTTAATGCTGCCCTCCTTTCTCAATGAGGAAAAGTATAAACCAAGTCCTTCAAGGTCTACTTCAAACACCAACTCTTCTATAAAGCCTCACCCTTCCCACCTGCTCTTTCATGATCTCTTTTGTTTACACCTTTCATAACTGCGTAGTTAATAAATAGATGGGTATGTAGCTACCTTTTCTTTTTGTTTTGGACCTCTGGAGTTTTAATACTTATTAATTTGTATATATCCAGGTCCTAGCACAGTGCCTGGTTAAAGGTGTATATTTTACAAATGGTCACTGAATCACATTGAGTT
>NW_007729161.1:9443-49718 GCF_000696425.1 Galeopterus variegatus
AAACAGGTCTACCACACTTTTCTTCCACTGACCACAAATTTTCCCTCTCTAGTTCAGTACAGCATACACAGAAAGTGCACATTGCTACCTCGTTACCTAGATGGCTTTACGTACAAAACTAAGAGGAAACTCTTTGTAACACATGGACTGGTTAGCATTAATAGGTTGCATAATCACAGCTATGGTAATGGAATGGAGCAAAATAAGAAAAACAAGTAAATTATACATGTACACCTTTAAAAGTTTCATGATGGAAATATGATGCTTTAGGGTGAGCCAAAAGAGAATAGAGAAACTGTACAGTTAGAAAGGCAAGGTTTCCCCATGCATAAAATGGCCTGAGGGCTGTACTACAATATGTCACTTTAAGCAGTCACATAACTGCTTAAGCAGTGTCTTATTGCTTCATCATGTAATGGTTTCAGTCTGTGAAACACACAGACTATTGCCGAACAATTTCAGACTCTTCGATTATACTTTCTCACTCTCATTTTCTCCATTTTTTTTTTTTTTTGGTGCAGTCTCTCTTATCTTAATATGTTTGTCATAACCTCAAGAATGCATACAGAATACCTCCAAAGTTATTTTCCATAGGGCTTGATCAAAATATAACTTGTGAGAGAGATTTTTAAGATATTTTATAACACTTTAGCTGAATTCTGAGGAAGAAAAGATAGAAAACTCTCCTCCACAAGGATTTCATTCAACCCACTTTTTAAACTTGATCCATAATTTGATCAAATGCTCTTGGGCACTATTAAATAGTAATAATGAACTTCACCTAAAGCCCTTAGTAATTTTGTTCCACATTTCCTTCTCTAATTATCCACTATTCCCTATTTATTATTACTTCATTCCTTGCCTTGAGGCCGTCTGAAAATACTAAGAATGATAAATTAAACAATACATTTGGCACCAAGTTAACCTGTGGGGAGGGTTATAATTTAATGGGTTGTCTTCTGAATTAATTATTTCTGAATTATTTAATTGCAGTTTCTAAACAAATTTCTTAGAAAAGGTGACATTAAAACTTGCAGTATATTTCTAATAAAAACCATGACAAAGTCACAGGTCTATCACACCTATCTATTCAAGCTAAATTTTACAGTAATTTTCTTATCTTTCTGTTGAGATTTACTGGTTATATTTATAATTTTACAAGCAAGCATTATCTTCCACAGAATTTAAGAATATTTTCTTTAATATCTCACCAGTGCAGACATGAAATCATTGGCATTTTGAAGCTAATGCCTTTTTCCCCCTAAGTAACAATAGTCATTGACTTTTATATTAAACTTATGATCTTACTATATACGTAGTTTTTCGATTAAGCATTACTCTAAAAGAACGTGATCATACATTGTACAGTACTTAGCCCCACCAGTCTCATTAAAACTGTTTGATAAAAGCTGTTTCTCTCAGCCAGAAATTTTATCTTTTTTTTTGTAGAAAAAACTGTCACTTAGAAGAATTCACATTGCTAAATGTTGCCCAAGCTATTGTGGTGTGAAATTTAACCCATAATGTAGTGTTTTTAGTTTTCCTCTTGGAGAGGCAGAACTCTTATGGAAGTTTCCCACAATGTCGACAAACAAAAACTTCTCAACCATTTATCAACAGCAGCAGGTCTAGAGGAAGTGGAACAGCTCATCTGGTCTTAACCCCTGGATTTTTCCCAAATTAATTACCTACTACATCCAGCCCACCAAAGCCTTCTCGAATTTCACGTATGAATGGCTGCAGTGGTGATCCAAAGCTCTTTACAACCTCCTTTAATACTTTAAACTGCTGGACAGCTGCTTTTTAATGCTTTAAAAAGCTCAGTGGTAGAAAGAAAAGTTTTCACTGAGTGTTAGGATATTATTCAACCGTAGTCTTAAATTTTCCAAAGTATATCAAGTTCTTTAACATATAACGTTCTTTTCTTTTTCATATTATTTAATCTTAACAACAGATAGTAGACTGAGTTCATTATGTGTTGTTAATCATTGACTAGTTTTATTCTTATACATAGAATAATACAGTTTCTGTATATCTCAAAAGTACCTATAATTTAACTAAGAAAAAAATATTTAGGAAGACAAATGCATTTCAAAAAGAAAGTGGAATTCTCATACAGAACAGATAGGGAGTACAAGTTGTTACAAGCACTTTGGAGTACTAATGTCATTTTCTATTAAATTTAAACATGCATGCATGTAAATGACCTAGCAATTTAATAAATGGGTACCCAAGTGTACCAACAGAATTGGACAGGAATATTCATAGAAATGTTTTGTATAAAATGTCCAAACTGATAATAAAGATCATTAGTAAATTAGAAAAATACAAATTGCAATACGTACTTATAATGGGATACAGTGTCATAATAAAAATGATATAATTACAGCTGTACATGAAAAAATATGGCTGACTGTTACAAACATAGTATTGATTGAAATAAGCCAAACACAAAATAATATATTTACTAATTTATATAATATTCAGCAATAGGTAAATCTATCTGCAGTATAAAAGTCAGGACAGTGATTACTTTCCAGGAGAAACAAGTGGGTATGATTGGATATGGGCACAAGGGGTGTTTGGCAATATTACTAGACCAAGTTAGTGGTTACACAAATATGTTTACTGTAATCATTCAATTGTGTACTTATGATTTGTGCACTCTTCTATATATCCATTGAACTTCAATTGGTAAAACAATTAATTTGGCATGTAAGGAATACTTAAAAAATATTAACAGCTATTTTTTGACTATTAGCAACACTTTTATTTCCTCAATAATCTACAGACTTCAATTTGATTCATTTCTCTCCCTCATTTCCTAAATCTAAACTGTCATGAATCATTTGATATTTTGTTTTGAAATTTTTTCCAGTTTTCCTGAATGTGATCAAATTCAATCTTCATCCCTATTGCTAGTCCTCTGAGAGATTCCCTAATTCCAGCTTAAACAATGAGACTCCTCCAGATTGATTTCACTGATTTGAATTTCTTTTATCTGCCTTAGACACTTTAGCATTTGATACCTATGATCAAGTAGTTTTTTAAGTGACTTTGATTACCTATCAGAAAATGATTAAATTATTTTGCCTTTTTTTGGAAGCCCTCCGTCATCTAACCCTTACAATTTCATTGTTATTTACTAAGGTTTTCTGGCACAAAGTGCCTTCTCCAGAAAGATTTTCATTCTCTATATTTAATGGAAAATATATTCTCACAGCAGTTTCTTTTCTACTCTAGGTGTTCTTTCAATTTCTTTTTTTTCTATATTTACCCTTACTTCACCTGTTCTCCAAAGGTATCTTTGTTTCGGTTATTTCATAAAGTTCTATTTGATTATACTGGATCTAATGATTTCCCCTTCTTTTGTAACACTTCTTCAATTCTTACAGAATGCATAGTATAAGGACTAATTACATTCTCATTTATTGATATTCTACTAGTATTATGCGCCAGGGTCTGTACTTAATAATACACATATGAAGATGTCTAGGAAAGTTCTATGTCCTACTTGTTAGAATCACAAAGTCATGTATACATAAAGATAAGGAAACACATAACTAGAGTACACTGGAAAGTTAAACCTTATAATATGTTTTAATATTATGGCACATAGGACAGAAAGCAATATGAAATTTCTTAGAAAGGACATTGAGGGCTTCACAAAGAAGGTTGTAAACTGAGTTTATAAACAAGAATAAGAAGTTTTCTATTTCTTTGAGTGAGGAACAGACATTGAAGTCACTGAATTTAGTATGCGGTAATTTTTTTTCAGACCTCTTTGGTAAAACTTTTGATTATATCTTTAGCTCATCATATTGGATGTCTCCCACAGTATTTGAAGACATTTTCAAGCATAGTAGGTTCTCAACAGATGTTTTTGTTTGAATAGTTGTATAGATTGTAGTCATTATGAATGTGAACTGTAAATTCAGGCAGATTCCTGCTCTAGTTCTCCAGCTGCATATTTTTAAATTCCCTGAGCTTCAGTTTCCGTTTCTCTTAAATGGAGATCATAATAGTATTTATATGTCCAAGAAATGCAAAGATACAATTGCCCTTAATATAATCCACCTAAATGATAAATTGTATATTAAGCACTTATGGTACCTAAAACATAGCAAATCCACCAAAATTTTTCATTGTCAATGGTATTATGTTTGATTTAGCCAATATATATATTCTATTTTCTATTTAGATTGGCATGAGTCTCTTTAGAATACGGTATATAGAGAGCACGTTTAGAGTTTTAAAGCTTTTCATTAATTTTTATCTATTTTCATTTGACCATTTCTAAGCTATTTCTTTAAAAACTAAAAGAAGAGTTTGCTAACTCTTAAGCCGTAGAACAACTAGTGAGAAAAAAAATGATAATGGGTGGTTAATACTGCCAGGAATAAGCAGCATCTGCTTGTAAAATATGTGCATTCAAGGCAAATATTATCAGCCCCCAAAGTCAATTGATTCTTTTCTGAAGAATTTTTGAAGAAAATGAAATTTGAACTGCCTTAAAAGTGTACACAAAAATTTAATGGTGAAGAGACAAATATTCTATTTTTATCTAAATGGTTTACAATTATATTCCCCTGGGGGCAAAATATTTATAAATTAGTTATTTTATTTTTCGTTTAAATACTATCCCTCATGTAACTAGTAACATTCTACTTTAAAAAAAAATTATACATACATGTGGGGTACAACGCTGATTTTCAATAATTGTGTAGAAAGTGTGGTGGTTAGATCAGTATATTAGTTTATTCTTCATTACAATACACAATCATTCTTTGTGTCCATTGACCAATTCCTCATTAGCCCCCCTCCCACTCCCCTCTCCTCCTCTTTTCCACCTCTAGTTTTCTAAAAGTTCAACGTATTATTGTGGTTGTTGTCTCTTTCTTTCTTTCTCTCTGTCTCTCTTTATTGTTCATTTGTTTATTTATAGATTCAGCTCCCAGTTATGAGTGAGAACATGTGGTATTTCTTTTTCTGTACCTGGGTTGTTTCATTTACGATAATTTTCTCCAGGTTCATCCATGTTGTTACAAGTAGTAGAATTTCATTCTTTTTATGGGTGAGTAGTATTCCATTATGTATACATACCACAATTTCCTTATCTAGTCATCCATTGATGGACATTTAGGTTGGTTCCATCACCTAGCTATTGTAAATAGAGCTGCAATAAAAATGGAAGTGCAGATATGCCTTTGACCTGATGTTTTCCAATCCTCTGGATATATCCCCAGGAGCAGGATTGCTGGATCATATGGAAGTTCTATCTATAGTTGTTTAAGGAACCTCCATACCCTTCTCCATAATGGCTTTACTAATTTACAGTCCCACCACACTGCAGGAGGGTTCCTCTCTTTCCACATCCTCACCAGCATTTGTTATTCTCTGTCTTTTTTATAGTAGCCAGTCTGATTGGGGTGAGGTTATACCTCAGAGGGGTTTTGATTTGCATTTCCCTGATGATTAGTGATGTTGAGCATTTTTTCATATACTGGTTGGCCATTTGTATGTCTTCCTTTGAGAAATGTCTATTCAGCTCCTTTGCCCATTTTTTAATTGGATTATTTGGGATTTTTTGCTGTAAAGTTGTCTGAGCTCTTTGTATATTCTGGATATTAATTGTCAGGTGCATTTTTTGCAAATATTTTCTCACATTCTGTAGGATGTCTTTTCACTCTATTGATTGTTTCCTTTGCTGTGCAGAAACTTTTTAGTTTGATATAATCCTGTTTGTTTATTTATTCTTTTGTTGCCTGTGCTTTTGGGGTGTTATTCATAAAGTCATTGCCCAGTCCTAAATTCTGGAGCATTTCCCCTATGTTTTCTTCTGGGAATTTTAAAGTTTCAGGCCTTATATTTAGGTCTCTAATCCATTTTGAGTTGATTCTACATTTTAAACATAAAAAAATTGTATTCTGTGTATATTAATTTTGCTACTGTATTGGATATATTTTAATAACTCATAAAATCTTTTATAATACACACATGTAGAAGAATATATTTTATTATTTTCTTAATTGAAGTATTTCACTTGCAGCAGATCTTAACTAAAGGATTTATACCCATGTGTTACAGTTTCTTTAAATGTTGGTGAAATTTCGAATCCTTAAGAAAAATTTGTGAGGGAGAAGTAAAAGCATTAAAAATAAATAAATGAAAAATAAAACCTTGTTTAAAAGTCTGCTTTAACTAAATGCTGGTTTGGGGGGGGTGTTGTTTGTTTGTTTGTTTAACCAAAAATGTAATAAACTAATGATATTTTTATGCACAAAAAGACTTTTAAGTTAAGAAAATTTATATAAATGTACTACAGGTTTTAGAAATTTCCATCACCCATGCCATTTTGTATACATAATTTAAATAGGTTTTAACTGATAAAAAAAAGAAAATAACAGTGTGGCATTTGCAGATAATTATCCTGAATTGCTGTGTTAATTTTGAAAAGATATTCCTAATTGTTTTATGTTAATTGTGTTTGAAATAACAAATGTGGAATTATAGGTTTATATTTATTTATTGTACAATTATTCAAAATTGTTTTCAGTCACAGCTACCTAGCACATAAATAATTCCCTAAAATTGAAATCTATCAAAACAAATCATGTTCATACCACTTTATTTATTTCTAAGCAGTGTCAAATCTGCATGTATAATAAAAGTTGCTGCTTCTCCCCAAATTTAACAATTAATTATATAAATGCAGATTTTTCAAACAGTTGTTTGATGCATAATTTTTATTGCATTTTATAAGAATACAAATATTATAAATATATTTTAGCTAATACTCCTAAGTAGTCACATATAATATTTTGTAAATATAATGTGTACTATTAGCTTCAATTCAACAGAAAGAGATGCATTTATAAATAGAATGTCCTGTTATTAATGTAAAAAATGATAAAATGCAACTTTCTTATAAAATTAGTTCATTATATTAAATCATATATATATATATTTTTTTGTCTTTTGTCTTTTTCCGTGTCCGGCAACGGATCGCAACCCTCAGTGTTGCCCCCGTACCGGACCGGGGACCGGCAACGGGATTGCAACCCTCGGTGTTGCCCCCGCGCCTCGCTCAGCCAGTGAGCGGGAACCGGTCTGTATGTGGGATCCGAACCCTCGGGCAAGAGCGCCGCCGCGCTTCCCAAGCGGCGCACTATCCAGTGCGCCACCGGGCCGGCCCTAAATCATATTTTTTAACAATCATTGATACTTCTTTATTTCAAGATCACGATATTAAGCCTGCTATATTTTCTTAGTCAATGTCTACATTTAGTTTTCATTATTATATGTCAGCTACCTGACATAGCATGCAAATTGAATGAATGACCCAATTGTTTGATTTATTCTGAAAAAAGCATTATATTCTTTTAAAATGGGAAATTAAAAGCCACAAGAAATTTTTGTTGTATTGACACATTTTTTTATAACTGAAATATTATGAGTATGTAAATAATTCGAGTCATCCATATTTTATGTGAATTTATTTTAAACATAAAAATGGAAATATGTTTTCTTCCTGACTACTATCTATATATAGATATGGAAAGCTACATGAGATATATACATAAATATTCATGTTCCATGTGGGCATAATATAATATCAAGTAAACATTAATGGTAATTATATTTATAATATATATTATATAAGTGTAATATATATTTATAATTATATTTATATTATTCATATTTAGTTAAATTTTATATGCCTGTGTGTATGTGTGTAAAATCTTTTTACAAACTTGAATACTAAGCATACTGGATTTGCATTTAAGCTTTGGCATTTATTAGCTAACTCAACTAAGAAATATAGTGTAAACTTTTTTATCCTCAGTTGCTTGATGTGAAAAATTAAGCTAATGTTATAGGGAGGATAATTAAGATCAAATATATAAAATTCTATGCATACAGTTGGATTTATAATTATATTTAATAAATTTTGTAGCCATACATATGTAAAATGTTGATATCTATATACAGAATGCAATATATATTTCAAATTGATATATTTCCAAAATATTTAGTATCTAAGTACTATATAAGAAATACAAATAAGGGCCGGCCCGGTGGCGCACTGCTATAGTGCGCCGCTTGGGAAGCGCGGCGGCGCTCCCACCGAGGGTTCGGATCCCACTTACGGACCGGTTCCCGCTCACTGGCTGAGCGAGGCGCGAGAGCAGCACCGAGGGCTGCGATCCCGTTGCCGGTCCCGGTCCGGTGCGGGGGCAACACTGAGGGTTGCGATCCGTTGCCGGACACGGAAAAAGACAAAAAAAAAAAAAAAAAAGAAGAAATACAAATAAAAATTGTTTACTTCAAAATAGTCAAGGTATATGTATGGTGTATATAGATAGATAAATATATGTGGTATCTTTAAAAAGTTCACAAAAAGATTCATTTTATCTTTTAATTCCATTTTTCCATTAACTTTTTGAAGTACAATGTAGTCTGTTTGTGCTGCTATAGCAAAATATCTGAGACTGGGTAATTTATAAGGAATAGAAATTTATTTTCTCACAGTTCTGGAAGCTGGAAAATCCAAGATCAAGGTGACAGCAAATTTACTTTTCTGGTGAGGGCTCCTCTCTGTGTCCAAGATGGTGCCTTGTTGCCACATCTTCTGGAGTGAAAAAAACCTCTGTGTCTTCCTATGGTGGAAGGCAGAAGGACAAGAGGGATGAACTCCCTTCCTCAAGCCATATAGAAAGGTACCTAATCCCATTCATGAGATCTCCACGGTCATGATTTAATCACTTCCTGATTAAGACATGAAGTGTGTTAATTACTATTACATTGGTGAATATAGATGTAGATATAATATAGATGTAGATTTAATAAATATAGATGTGGATTTAATCAGCTAAAATGTCTTTAGTAATTATTTTTGTAGAGATACAATAAACAAAATAATAAAACTAAGATGACTTCTTTGAATGTATAATATATGCTAATTATAAGGATCAAAAACTAGAGACTAAAACCTTTATTGGGAAAGTTGTCTAATGTAGATTGTACTTCTTTATATCATGCACCAATTCCAACCTCCTTTTCTTTTGTATTGTAATGCATATACAGAGAATTTTGACCGGCCTTGATTAGATAATTATAGCTTCATAGAGCAGATCAAACATGATAAATTTTCAAAATCACAACACACCAATTTTGTAATGAGTCATGGTAGTTTATGGCTATCTGTGATAGTACTCCCTGTGACATTGTTATAATCCTTGACTTTTAGAACATTAATGGAAAGAATTCTTTTAGTGGATGAAAACAATGTAGAGCAAAATAAGGAAAGTGTATATATAATGATCAAAGTTATTTTGTAGGTCAAGTCTTTATAACATTCACTATCTTTATTTAGTTCCAGTTCTTATTATCTAACTGCAATTAAGAAATTTTATTAATGAGGCAAATACACAGTTACTAAAGTTCATACCTGGAATTCAAAGCCAAGTTTCTCTCCATTGTACCATTCTCAAGAAGTTGCAATCTAATGGGAAAGAAAATATTGGTACATAAATATGCATAATGCAAGAATGAATATGATACATTTCTTAAGAAGAGAGCAAAAAACCTGTCGTAAGGGTAGAAAAGAGAGAGAGATTATATATGAAATGCAATATGAGAAAAAGCATATTATTAAGAAGTCATTTTAATAATGAGCCTGTATACTTCTAAATAGGTGTCTTTTTCATTGTCTACAGAAAATATTCCAAATATTTTAAAACCATTTCTTTTAAACATTTTTATAGGCCAATTCCAACTCTAAAATATAAGGCAACTATTGATTTCAACATTACACTTTCAGCTACACACAAAATCTCTATTTCAGTTAATACGTTTTCTTTATGACACAACAAAATCATGATCATTGTAGCACTATTAGAAAATGCAGATAAATATATATGTATGTATGTATCAATTATCCAAAACACTGTAGCCAATAAAAAGCACAAAGTAAAAATCTCATAGCTTTTAACATTTAGTGGTTTGGTGTAATTCTATGCTTTACAAAAATTGGAGCCTAGTTAATGTTTGGCAACTATTTTTTTTTCAATTATCTATATATTTATAAATACTTTTCTTCCACATGATTTTAATGCTTGTACATATATACCATGTTTAATTTATCCACTCTTCTATTGGTTAATTTCAAGTTGTTGACAATATTTTAGTATTTTAAACTTGTTAGAGCTCCTTCTTACTGTATGCATGTAGGAAAAGGTAATTTAAAACTACTTTAATCTTTCAAAAACTGTATACAGATCAATAAACAAATGTGTAATGTGCATACTTATGCATTTATTTTTTATTTTTATACAGTTCTGAAATGTAAATCATTTATTTATACAACTTGTAAATATTTCTACATCATTAAATGTAAATCTATCTTTTTACAGTAAAATTTTATATATTTATCATGTACAACATGATGTTTTAAAATATGGATACATTGGGGAATGGGTAAATTGAGCTAATTAACGTATGTATTACATCACATATTTATTATTTTTTCTGGTGAGAACACTTAAAATCTACTGCCTCTGCAAATTTCAAGAAAGTAACACATTGTTACCAAGTATAGTCACCATGCTGTAAGATCTCTTAAACTTATTCTTCTTATGTAATGGAAATTTTTATTGATCAAAGCATACTTATTTCCCCAACCCCACCCTACCTCCAGCCCCTGGTAACCACCATTCTACTCTCTATTTCTGAGTTTAACATTTTTAGATTCTGTACGTAAGTGAGATCATGCAGTATTTGTCTTTCTGTGCTGGAATTATTTCATTTAACATAATGTCCTCCGGGTTCATTCATGTTGTTACAAATGACATTGTTTCCTTTTTTTTTTTTTTTTTTTTTATGTGAAAATATTTTTTTTTTTTATATATACACATTCTTTTTTTTTTTTTTTTTTTTTAATGGCTGAATAGTATTCCATTGTGTACATATACCACATTTTCTTTAACTGTTTATTTGCTGATGGACACATAGGTCGATTCCATATCTTGATACTGCAGAGTTATTGTCACCCCTAAACTCATTAAAGCTTAAATTGTGTCCTCCAAAGTTCCACATATTGGCAACTTGGCCACTACTGTGACAGTGTTGAGAGGGTAGTAAATCCTATTATGATAATTGAAAGGTAGGGTCTTGAAGAGGTGATTATATTGTAGGATTATGCTGTAGTGAATAGATTAAAAATGGTGGTCAGGGGTGTCCCAAAGTCGACTAATACACTTGGCTATGGTGAATATTGCTGCATGCAATGAACATGGGAGTGCAGATATCTCTTCAACATACTGATTTGATTTCCTTTAAACATATACCCAGTAGTGAGATTGTGGGATCATATGGGAACATTTCTATACCCTAATGACAAACTATCTGAAAAAGAAATCAAGAAAATAATTCCATTTACAATAACTACGTAATATATAAAATTTTTAGGAATAAATTTAACCAAGGAAGTGAAAGACCTTTACACTGAAAAATATAAAAAATTGATGAGAGAAAATGAAGAGGGCACAAATAAATGGCAAGTTATTTTGTGTTCATGTATTGAAAGAATTAATACTGTTAAAATGTCTGTACAACCCAAAGCAATCTACAGATTCAATGCAATCCCTCTCAAAATTCCAATAACACTTTTCACGCAAATGGAAAGAAAAAATTCTGAAATTCATATAGAACCAAAAAAGACCCCAAATAGCTAAAGCAATCTTGAGCAAAAAAGAGCAAAGCTGGAGGTATCACAGTACCTGCTTTCAAAATATTGTATACTGTAAAGCTATAGTAATCAAAACAGCACACACTGGCATATAAACAGTCACATAGACCAATGGAACAGAATGGAGTGCCCCCAAATTAATCCATGCATTTGATGTATTCTTTTTCTTTCTCTTCCTTATTTTAACATTTACTTGTACATAGTTGTGGGGTACATGCACATACTGCAAGATAGCATTGTTTTGTACCCATTACTCCACCACTTCTCCTCTTCCCTGCCCCCACTCCCCTCCCAGCCTCTTGTAAAGATTATTCTACTCTACCTCTATAAGAACTGTTTTCTTTTAGATTCCACATAAGAGTGATATTTATGGCTGTCTTTCTGTGCCTAGATTACTTCACTTAAAATAATGGTTTTGGGATGGCCCCATGGCTCACTTGGGAGAGTGTGGCGCTGGGGCACAGTGGTGCTCCTGCCGCTGGTTCGGATCCTATATAGGGATGGCCAGTGCGCTCACTGGCTGAGCGCGGTGCGGACGACACCAAGCCAAGGGTTGTGATCCCCTTCCCGGTCACAAAAAAAAAAAAAAAAAATGATGCTTTCTAGTTCCATCCATTTTGCTGCAAATGATAGGATATCACGTCTTATAACTGAATAAAATTTTGTTGTGTATATATACCAGTTTTTTTTTTTTTTGATCCATTTTCCATCAATGGATATTTAGGTTGATTCCATCTCTTGGCTATTGTGAATAGTGCTGTGATAAACATATCATGTTTTATTAAGCATTATCTCCTCAGTTGTGACAAATTGATGGCAAAGGTATTATGAAGCTGCAATAAAGGACAAGTCTTTAAAAAAGTGACCACTGACAGTTATATCTATGCCCGTGATCCTGGAACAGGGAAGGTTTAGAAACCTCCCTACCCTTTGTTCTCCAGAAAGCAGCTTATTTCAAAGAATCACCCTTCCCCATATGACTTAGATAAGACTTTCTTTGTTTACTTGAGACAAGGCCAGACAGGATTTTTAAAATTATCTTTCTTTGCCTTTTAAATGATTAACTGGACTGTTTGTCTTCACTGATCAGTCTGTAAGAGATAATTGTTAATCAAAGTTTGATTAAGCTTTTGTCCTTCCTCCAAACAATTGAACATATGAGGGTACTTCAAAATGTTCATGGAAAAACAAACTAAAAGACAATATAAATCTTTCCACGAACTTTTTGAAGACCCCTTCTTCATAGGCCCATTCTCAGTCTGAGTTAGCATATAGCCCTCATGAGAATAGTCTGGCTTCAGGGTAAAACTCTTTCTGATCCCTCATATCATGCCAACTTTTTATTCATTTCACTTATCCACACCTGGTTCTTTCTAGCCTTAACTCCTCTCTCTCTATAAAACAACGACAACAACAACAAAAAAAACCCCCACACAAATACCACCTTTTGCCTGGTTCTTAAGACACTTACAGATCTATGGTCACAGTCTCCTTTCTATTGAATAGTCTCTTTCCCTGCTTTGCAATAATTCTTTTGAATAAAGTCTCTCCTTGTGAAGTGCGGGGGCTCAGGGGTGGTGGGCCCCAAACCTCCCAGTAGCCCCTTTTATCCCCCCACCATGGGATGAGCAAGAGAGGGAACCGGTAGGATTACTCCTGCCACTCTAGAGGCCAGGAGAGCCCGGGAGCAAGATGAGTCTGCCGCCCGCCTATATATCCCCACAAATAGACACTCAGACACTGCAGGGGTTCCATCAAGCAGTTCCTTTTATTTTCACACAAGCACCTGCTTTTATAAGCAGATGGCAAGGGGATTTCCTAACTTCAGCCTATCATCTTAAAGGTCATGTGAACATGCATCTTGCTCTAATGCTTTGCTATTGCAATCACGCAGTGAACACGAACGTGGAAATATCTTTTATCCAATAATTTTAAACTATGTCTTTCCTTGGCCACTCCCTGGCAGCTTCCGTCAGGTGCCATCTTTATCTCTCCTGTCCAGGTGAATGTTTTCAACAGATTCCATATGCATATGTGGGTGGGGTCATGGCTAGTTCTCTGATCCAGGAGGTGTGTGGCCTCAGTGCCCCAACAGTGAAGTCCAGATCTGTTTTTTTTTTTTTTTTTTTAATATATTTAACATTAAGTCTCAATGAGATCTATAGTCTTGAGAAGAAAAATATTCATGTAGAGAGAGCCATCAATATTTTATGTTACATTTTTGTTTATATATGTAATTTATTCAAAGAGCTAAAACAGAAAAAATAATGAGATCAAAATCTTTAACAAATAAAAGTGTATGTTATAAATAAAATAATACAGAAAATAGCTTTTTATAACCAAGCACATCAAAGTAATAACATAAACTAACTTTTTTGCATTTAAATGGAAATAATGACATTATCACTTCATGAGAAACACAGACATGTAATACAAGGATACTTCAAAAAGTTCTTGGAAAGAATTGTATTTCCTTTTAATTCTATTTTTTCACGAACTTTTTGAAATATCCTTGTACATGCACATGTATGGCTTTCTACATAAATTCTGATGCCATAAGAGCTCAAGGAATATGAGTATAAAGTATTTTCAGTGTAGATTAGCTAATCTGCCAAAGTAAATTTGAAATGTATCTACATAAAGAGGAAGTAAAAACTCAAGTGTATCACAAAAGTTGCTTGCTAAGTGGCATAGCAAAGTCAATGTGTCCGTAAAATTGTAATTGAAAATTAATCAAGCTGTATATAAGATCAAAATAAAAAGGTATAACTTTGCTTTGATAATATTTCTAAACTTTAAAATAAAACTACAATATTATACATAGAATTTTCCTGGTACTTACTCCTATTTTGAGACTAATGGACAAAAAAATACTGAAGATATGTAGTTTATTTTATAGCTTAAATTTCTTCAAACTAACCATCTTCCCAATATGTTTTAATCCTGTATTTCCAGAAATCATCCTTATATTCACCACTGTTTATCCTCCATATAAATTAGTTATGTTATCAAAAGACTTAGATTATTTTAATGCATTTCTAATTCAGGAGAAGAGAATAGACACAAGCAATTTCTACAAATGAAAATATTTGCATTAATATTATTCAATTTTGCTTTAACCAAGTAATCAGCATAGTATTTTGTTTCAGCAACCACAGGTTCTAATTATAGCATCTTAATGAAATAGATTACAATTTTAAAGGAAAAAGGACAGAAGCATAAGACATGTTTTAGTTAGTAATGTAACAGTGGATAACCCTTGGGGCAGAGTGTGGGGGACACACATTTCATCTTACTTTAACTTTATTACTGTGTGTTCCATGGAGACTTTCATATTGAGGAGATGCAAGTAGCTGTGGCTCAGTAAAGGTACATTAAAAATTTCATTATGATTTACAGATTATGGGGTTGTACTTTACTCCATAAATTCTTCTATGATTGATAATATTTCCTTTACCCACATAATATGTGATTTCTATTGTGTACTGTTTTATATCTAAGTGTTAGAGTATAACGTTCTATAGTTATCAACTTTTAAAAATAATCTTACATTCACATATGTTCGTAATTATTTATCTGCATATTATGAAAATATTACAGTTACTTAGTGTTAATTCTTTTGTGAAAATATGTGAAAGTAATTTCCCCTGATTATAATATAAATGCAGGTAAGGAATACATAATAAAAAAATTCACACTCAAATTTATTACTAAATTATATCTCGGAAAATCCTCACCAGCCTATCAGCTGATGCTGAGGCTGGTTACTAAAACCTGCATGCAAAATCTGTTTCTCTCATTACTTCTCCTTCAATATTGTGTTGTTTCCAAGCTAACAAACCATGATTTCATTTCCCAGAGAACAATAATCTTTTTCTAGGGAGTCTTCTATACTCCAGTAAGCCTCATCAGAAAACTAATAATCAATGAAGTGTGTACACATAAAAATCTCTAAAGAATGCTGATAAAGTAGTGCATTTTTACAGCTTGCCTGTCTTCAGAGAAGCTTTACAAATGAAGCCAATTGCTTTCTCCACTGGGAGTTCTAGATGGTAGAGATCAAGGAAGAGGCTAATATTTACCATCTCACAAATTAAAGACTACATGGTAAGTTTAGTGTCAGAAAGCTTTAATTATTTTTCCCTGCTTTGTAGTTTGGATAGTTTAATCCGGGTTTCCCTGCAGCTGACAACATGGAGTGAAAAACCAAGCAGAATGACAATATTTACTGAAGCAGATAATGTAGCTCAAAAATGCAGGGACTATGTTTTGAGATGTAAGACAATGTTTTGTATCCCTTTAGCCACGCAACTGAGTGAAAACTCCAATATTCATCTAATGCAGAGAACACAGTCGATGGTATGGTTTTTTACATGTTTGATTGATATAGAAAAGATGTAAAAATATCTTGACATAAAATATACAATATTTTAAAAATTATATCATTTATACTGAATTTACAGTATATACAAAGAATCAATGTGTATTTTGAATGCAATATTCAGAAAACATTTATTCTAGAAGCAAAGATCTGTAGTCTGTATATCACATTTAATTTATTGACTGTTTACATATATTCCTATTATTTTTATTATTGTCTTTCACAGATAATATTTTAGACAGTTTAGGGAAGTAAAGAAAGAGAATCCGGATGGCATTTATCTGATTCCAGGAAACAGATTTTTAAGAGCTTACAAGTGTGATTGGGTGTTGTAAATTCTCAACTGTAAAGGCCTAATTGTTAAGAAATCTGAAAGGCTATTAGGGACAGACCCATTCCTATACATATAATAGCAGATGGAAATTTCAAGAAGGTACTTGGCTTGGCAATTTGTTTTTCCATCCTTTCCTAACAGTCTCTATTTAGACCCATCATGAGTCATGAGTTAGATTCATGATCGCTTAATTTTGCCTTTGTATTTTTTTCACTATACATTATCACAAATTCACAAAATTTTTCTTGAGCCTTTTATGATCTTTTGAGGGTACTCATCTTTTATTTAATCTCCAGTACCTAACATAATGTACTTATTTCTGGATGTGCCATTTATTCATTTATTCATTCATTCATCAATCCATCAGTCAATGAATAATCATTGATTATCTGTTACGTGTTATGCTGCATATTAGACCTTGAGAATTTAAATATAAACTAAATTCAGCCACAGCCCAAGGAAAGCTTATTGTGAATTAATTGCTACTAATCTCAAAATCCTCCTTGATTTACTTTCAGAACATGCAATAGAGTCTTTAACAAGACATACTGCATTAGTCAGCTTTGCTATAGTTACAATCTCAGTGACTTACCACAGAAAAGGTTTATTCTTTGCTCATGTTAAAGCTAGTATCTCTGCTCCTGCTCTAGGTTTCGTTCTCATTTCAGGATTCAGACTGAAGAAGAAGCCCCCATTTGGAACATGACATTCCTGTAATGAAGGGTAAATTGCAAGAGAACTGGCAAAAACACACATGGTTCTTTAAGCTTTGCAAAACTGGCAAAAGTTACTCTTCTCCTGTTGTATTGGCCAGAGAAAGGCATATTACAAAGCTTGATGGTAGGGTAAAGATAAAATCTCTGAGTTATGTGAGAATAAGCAGTAAGTAAGGATGGACAAATCTTTCCAGCAAAGGGAGTAAAAGACTGCGAGTAATCACACAGCCAGCCAGGTTATCCAAGAGCTTGCTCTTATGGGCAAGTGATTTACAGAAGTGTAATTTTGATATTTCATAATGATATTTCTAATTGGGCAGTGATCGCCAATTATTTTAAATATTTTAGTCCATTACATTTTATTCCTCAGGTACCACTTTAACCAAATCCCTCAAACTGAGTTCTCATTGTTTGTAACATACACTTTAAAATATCAGGAGATAGTAGCACTGCATACTAGCTTGTATTATAAAAGAGGACATAAAAATTAGTAGAGAATAAGTTTTGGTATTTTACTTGGGAAACAAGTTCTATACTACTACACATAATTCTTTCTATATTAAAAGGATCATTACACATGCTAAAATATTTGTAGCATGGTTTTATATAAAATATTTCTAGGTAAGATGCCTAACTTTTAAAAGCAAAATGTTTACTTTTTATATACACTTCTATATATGGATAATTTTATTCCATGAAATATACAGTTTCTGTTTCAGAGAAACTTATCTTCTTTATTCCTCTCAGCTAGTTAGAAGCCTAAGGAAGAGAAAAATCCTATGAACAGAATGTTTTAGGTGAAATACAGCTGCAGGGTAGAAATTTCATTATGATTCTATTCTATTTCCATCGCCCCACAGGAACACATATACTTAATTCATCAGAGCACCCTTATCTTTGCAACACCCCCAACATCCACATCTAACCCAAAACCATTAGTATGGTCAGTTATAGCATTTATAAAGTGGATCCAGCTTTGAAATAGAACCGTGCTGGCAGCATGCCCCATATGCTTCTAAAACATATACAGAAAAACTGCACTGCATGATGTTTCTCAAAAGAATAACTATAGCCTCTTTATACACCTAAAATAAGAAACCTATGTTCATGCTGATACAGTTAGGTAGATTCAATTCCCATTCATAAGGTGATGTATTGATTTAAAGATAAAAAATATAACAAGTTCCTCATTTGGAAGAAGTCATCTCCACTGTCAGCAATTGTTAAATAATCTACCTCATGCAGGTAGAATCCAGTCACTCAAAAAAATTCCAAATTAGCTTGGGAAAAAATGCAATGGAGAGAAAAGTTTATGCTTCATTGTACATTCTCTTGACACTAACCCACATATATTTACTTCTCTCTCTCTGTCTCTATTTTTCTTTTCAATTTTCAAACATTTGGAAAGGAACATGTTTATCCCTCTAGTGAAGGAATGTTAGGTAATAATCTTATTTTACAAGCCCATGTATGACTTCGTATATGTCTTATGCTATTCTCTCAGTTTTGAGTAACCTTCTCTTTTTTTGCACATGATGCATCTTATGTTAGATTATTTTTTGTTTTATTTTTATTTCTCCTTTATGAATTTTCCCCTTATTTGTACTCAGTTTCCTTCATGGGTATGTCTTTCTGTGCTTGTTCTTTAAATAGCATTATGTTACAAAGTCCCCCTGCCCCCGCCCATTTGGTAAGCTTACCTATAATAGCAATACTAGGAGGAAGAGCAAGAGCTAACTTTCATGGAGCATTTGCTTTGAAATTGGAACTTTCCAAAGATAGCAGAATAGAAGGTCACCTGCTTGAATCCCTCCACAACTACAAAAATTCTGCACCCACCGATGGACAAGAGTCTTTCTGTGGGAGCCTTGGGATTCAGTTACAGTCCACCTCAACCACAAACTGGGACAGTACAGCCAGCCCAGGGATCTATCCAATGATCCAACAGGAGTCTTCCCAGAGACCTGGAGAAAGCCACACCCATTAGTGCACCTGATAGCAAGCCCACTGTCTGTGAAATCTGAAGCAGACCTTCATTCCTGCACGAGCTCCACAGACCAAGGTCCTGGAGATAGTCCAGTCCAACTACAGACCAGATAGGAACCACACCCTACAATGGGGATAACATGACACCGACAAAGAAAACTCATAGTTCCAATAACCAACACCAAAGAAATGGAGATACATGAATTACCTGAGAAAAAAATCAAAACAATCATCTTAAAGAAGCTTAGCAAGATGCAAGAAAATACAGGTAGACAACTAAACAAAACTGGGAAAACAATAATGAACAAACTAAAAAATTTAATAAAGAAATAGAAAACATAAAATAGAATCAAAAAGAAATCCTGGAGGTGAAGAATACAATGACAGAACTAAAACGTTCAATAGAGAGTTTCAACAGCAGATTCAATCATGCAAAAGAAAGAATTAATGAACTCAAGGAAAGGTCATTTGAAATTAGCACCTAATTAAATAAAGCAAATATTGGACATCATTTATTTATTAACACATTTGCTATATATCTATAAATGAATAAAGGAATTGCTATTTTTTGAAATGTTTTATTTTTTACTCTAAGTTTGTATTCAAATTGTCCCAGATTTGGCTCCTATTTCCTTGTGACATTCCCTAATCATTTTTTTTTATCACTTTCTTTTTTTTCTGTCATAGCAAAGTATGTCAAGCTCTTTCTGCACCAACCCTCTCTTATCTGAATTAATCCTTTATTTATTTATTTATTTATTTTTTCAGGAGCCCTTGTATAACCATTTACTTTTAAAGTAAGAAATTATATTTTTTTAAAAAATCACAGATGAAGGACTGGTTACATCAATCAACATGAAAGAATCTTCATTGTTAGATTTTTGAAGAGCCTTGATTAATATCACATGTGGCCAACCAACATATACTGACAAATTATTTTGGTTTAACAGTGATAATTTGGATTCTCCCTGTACCTGATCAGGAAGAACACAGTACCCTTTGCTTGATTGTGCTAGTATGAATTTGAAGTTTCCCAGAGCACTTGGGCCAATTTCCTCAACAATCAAATGGGATATTCTTCTAATTTTCACAACATGGCATTAGTGTCTTTTGTAATAGGCCTGTACTACTGTGGAGGGAAAGGAGGTATTTCAAGATTATGAGCCACAAAGACAGACCTTTACTTTCTGCTCATGGTGCCAAGTATCTAATTGCATCTAATTTTATATTTTAGCTTTTCTGTTTCAGACTGGATTAGTCATTCAAGAAATAATGTGAACAATGTTTTGTTCTGTTTCTAGAATATTATTTACTCATATTTTATTCCATTTCTCTATTCATACAGTTTTATTTTTATAAAGGTTGCTCAACAGAATCACCCTTTATTCCTCATGCCTGCCTGCCAAAATGTATTCTTGGAGGTGTTGGCGAGGGTGGGAAGTAGTGTCTACTGAACTTCAAATATTTTCAGATTCATTTAACCTATTACTATTTTAGGACTTGAATTCATGTTTAGCATATGTCTCTTTCATTCATCCAACAAATACTGATTGGGCCATGCACTTTTTTAAGCATCTGGGGCACTAAGATGAAAAATACATACTCTGCCTTCAAAGAGTTTTAGAAGAGAGTAACACATCAGTGGGTAATTTTAATATTACCAAAGAAGCTACTAAAACAAGACTTTCCCTTTTACTTTACCCAACTATGAAACCGGAAAAAAGCATGAGGTAATATCAGGCATGAATTAATAGGCAGCACAGACGAATATGAGCCTTGAAAGAAGGAAAATATACAAAGTTAGCTCCATAATCACCCTGGCATTTCTGCCATGGGTCAGGAAGTTGAAACACAAGCAGAATGGCAGTAATTCTGAATGGAAAACAGAAAAATCAAAATCAGGGTGTGCTACAGCAGTTGGAATTTGGGAAACAAGGTACTGAAAAATAAGGGCCTGCACAATGATTAAACCTCATAATCAACAGGTGATTAACTGTGAACACTTAGCCAAGAGTTGTTCTGTGTAGGATCAGGGCAAGACTGAAAAGCTTAGCAAACATCACCTGCTGCAGATCTGAGAACTGAACAAAGTTGGGAGAGACTGGAGTCCTAACAGCCTAAACAGAAAGTCCACTCAGGCATACCTTTAGAGTAGGTATCTGCACTAGTTATTGGCCACTGCACAGAAATAAGATCAAAACTGAAAGATATTCATTAATAAAGAATAAAACCAAACCTGATTGGACTTAAAGGATTTGCCAATAATTTAACTGCCAGAAATAAAAATATTTAATATCTCTTCTTAGAAGCCAAAATAACCCAAACTCTCCCAAATGTTCCTTAATGTTCAAGATAAAATAGCAGTAATAATGATAATAATAACAATAACATCTATTGGATGTGTAAAAAAAGCAGGAAATTATGACCTATAATAAAGAAGAAACTGGCAATTCAAACAGATTTTGAGATGATTCAAACTTGGTATTAACAAGCAAGGGCATTAAAGAAGCTATTATCAATATGTAGAAGGACTTAAATAGATAATATAATAAGAATTAAACAGATGGAGAATATCCTCAGAAAAATGAAAACTACCAATATTAACTGAAAACTTCATTATCTGAAATTTTAAACAAAATCATTACAGGGGCTTAACAGCAGTGTGGAGACTGTAGAGACAGGTTAGTGAATTTTAAATAAAATTATTAGAAGTGATCAAATCTGGGAACAGAGAAAAAAAAATGGCCAAGAAGAAAAAAAAAGATAAACTCAGTGACATGCGGGACAATGAAAGGGTCTAACATGAATTCAATGACATATAAAAAGAAGAGGAAATAGGTTAGAAAATGGGATGAAAAAATATTTCCAGAAATAGTGACTGAAAATACTCAAATTTGGTGAAAAATATAAATCGTATGTTCAAGTAACTTAGCAAACTCAAAACAAGATAAATGCCAATAGAATCATGCTTAGACATACATAATTGCAATAAAAAAAAGTTTATGAGGACATTTTCAAATCAACTAGTGTAAGATATAAGTGGCATTATATTTACTAGTATTAATAATAACAGAAGTCAAAAGACAATAAAACAACATCTTTGAGGGCTTACAATATGTATTTACAAGATTAATTAATACTAAACAAAAACAACAAATATGTGTGCGTATATATGCTCACATTATTATTATTGAAATCTTCTAATCATCCACAAACATCCTTAATAAAATGTAAAAGAGATCTGCAGACTGGGAGAAAATATTTATAACACATCTATCTGACAAAGAACTCATATCCAAACTATATGAAGTTTTTTACAATAAGGTAAACAACCTACTAAAATAGGCAAAATAACTTGAACAGACCTCACAAAGAAAACTATATAATTGGATAATAAACTCAAAAAAGAAAAAATCCTCTGGATCGTTACTCACCAGGAAATGCTAGTTTCCACACGATGAGATTTTGCTTCATACCCACTAAAATTAAAAAGACACACAAGACAAAATGTTGCCAAGGACATGGAGAAACTAAACTCTCATATATTGCTGCTGGGAGTATAAAATTGTACAACTGCTTTGGAAAAAAAAATGGTATTTTTCTTTTAAATTTAAACAACACTTAGTTTATGGCATTCGACTTCTGGGCATGTACCTAAGAGAAATATATATACATACATTTCCTTAACTCCTATGACAGTTTACTAGTAAATGTTTTTCTACACATTTGATATGGATCTAGTGGCATCTAATTCATAGTAGTATTAAATTGTCACTTTTATATCTGTAACTATTCTTGTTTTAGTTATGTTTCAAGAGACATTGTTCATTTCAGCATTTTTTGGTTAGTATCCACACCACAGCCAACATCTGAAGGATTTATATGAGGAATAATATGATTGAAATATTTAGATAAAACCAATTTGAAAATATAAGTTAAATTTTACTTAAGGCAAGAATTACCCAACCACTATTATCTCTCAAGGCACTGTTTGAAAGTATAATATTAACTGAATGCTACATATTGAATTTAAAAAATAATATGAAGAGTGAAGGAAATATGTAATTTAAAACAACATTATTGCAAGGTCTTAACCATTACGATTAATGTGTATGTTGTGCCTGGGTGTATACTACAGTTTAAACTAGAAAAGAATTCCAAAACAATGAACACCCTGAGTGAAATAATTTATTTTGGCAATTTATATGTGTTTATTTCATGAAGCCCATTCAAAGTATCATGAACACATGGCTTTCCAAGATCATGTAGCATAGTAGGTTTTCATGATATAGTTTTTCTTTGGCTTCTTAATTTTGATGCCATATGGGAAAAATGCAATAAAAAGAGAAAGTGGAAGGAAGATGGATAGAAAGGAAAAGAAAAGAAAGCCTGATGTCTGTCTACACAGACATTGATTAAAGTCTCTGCATATTCATATCTAAGTAGAAAATTATAAACTCGGCTGGTCTGGAATTGGGCTAATTATTTTTCTTGCTAGATTTTAAGTGGGTTTTTTTTTTGGTAATTTCTCTCTAAATTACTAAGCTAGATGATTCAAAAAGTGGATTTTCTAAGCTCCAGACTAATGCATACTTGATAGTGCATTTGAAATGAAAGGTAACTTCTTTCTCACACCTTACAAACCTATTTCTCCTATTGAATCCCCCATTTTATTTAATGGAGTATAGTATGTCATTCACCCCAGAAAAATCTTGTAATCATACTTGACATCTTTTCCAATTTTTCTTTATCCAATCAGTCATAAATTATTCTGTATTTCATATTTTAAAGTCTCATGAGTTTAAATATCAATGGTTTTAATCTGAGTCACTACTTAATTTACTATTTTCATAATATTAATTTATCTCCATAAATTTATCCTCTAAAATAAAAATCTGGTCTTGAATTTTTTTTCGTCTAAAATGTTTGATGGCTCTACACTGTGTTCATGATAAAAATCTAAATTATTTGGTAGATTATAAAGGTCCCCTGAGATGTGGGCTCTGTCTCTTCAATCTACCTAACAAACGAAAGTTATCATTTGATTTAATTCAGTATCTAATCTTATTCTTTCCTCTTTCTGGATCAGTGCACACACATGAACTCTCACTCATTTTTCTTTACCTGACTAGCTCCTACTCATTCAAGCATCAATTCTAATTAATTCCTTAAGGAAACATTCCCTAACAGCCCCTAGCTGACTTAGAATACCTTCATAATTCTTCCTTAGTCCTTCATGACTTCATTTGCATAACACTTATCAAAATATATGGTAACTCTCTGTATAATTACTGTCTATGACCATAAACTCTAAAATGTTTGAGAATGAGACTCTGCATTTTATTTCTGACTCCCTAGACTCTGTCCCCATACTAGGTAAACAGTAGTACTCAGTAAGGTGGTTTTGAATTAACAGAGATATGACAGGATGAATAAAGGACTGAATAAATAGAATTTTACAAAATAAATAAATAAATAAATAAAATCAGTCCAAGTAGAATTCCATTTAGGCTAACGGCAAACTATATACATTTGATCATATTTCTGCCGAAGACTTACCAATACAATATTAGCTAAAGACAAAGGATGACATTATGAAGCCTGGCATTTAGAGCTGCAATTATCATCTGGGGCATTGTCAATTCATTATGGACAACCTATATACTTAGGAGCTAAATGAAATTTTGACAGTCTTGAGAGTGACAGGAACTGGAAATCAGAATCAATGGAGACTCTGAAGGACATGAAAGACTACACCTTGGAAGTAATAAAAAGCAGAGACATTTCAGATACTTATAGGGAATTGTAGCTCAACTCATACCAATCTCTAAAATTGGAGGGACATATTATATGAGAGCACTTCAGAAAGTTCATAGAAATATTTGTATCATCTTTCAATTTTATTTTTCCACTAACTTTCTGAAGTATCCCTGTATGCCTCAAGTTATTTCCATAAAAATTTTACTGTACAAGATCCATCACACAATAAAATTAATTAGAAAAATAGAGAAAAGACCACAAAAACGATTAGCATAAATTCCATAAAACACAAGCACTTCAGGGTATCTCCAGATTTTATGGTTAGTTAAACAATATTGTTTTAGAAAAACATGTTTAAAATGTTAAAAAGGGAAATAGAAAGAATAATGAATTTAAAATAGAATTGGAATCTATAAAAATCAAATGGACACTCTTGAATGAAACGATAATATAAAGCAAAAGAAAAAAATAAAAAATGTTTTTAATCACAACCAGATTTGAAAAGAGAATTACTATAATGGAAGGTAAATTACAATAGAAAGATAAATACCAATTACAGAAAAACAATATGATAAAAAATGCCTAAAAGTATCCAAGATTTAAAGAAGCAAGAAGGTCTAATAAACATGAAATTCAAGCCCCCAAATAAGAGGAGCAAAAGTAGCAGAAACAATCGCTGAAGATACAAGGCTGAGACTAAACGTGATGAGATGTTTTCTTCAAGAAAGCAACAATTAGATTGATAGTCACCTTCTCAACAGTAACAATAGAAGACAAAAGACATGTTTAAAGATAATAACTGAAAACTTAGAATTCAATATGCGACAAAATGTTCCTCAGGAACAAAGGTTATATAAAAACACATCTGAATAAACAATAACTAAGATAATTTGTCAAAACTAGTCCTGAACAGAAAGCAATAATAAAGGTAGTATGATGGAGATAATCCCATACAGAAGTACAGGAATACAGGGAAAATGAAAAAAACAATAAAAAACACCCAAGTTTGGTAATGGTGAACTTGGTGGCTCAGACTAATTATCTCACAATAGTTATTCTACTATACTGTCTAGTTGAGAGCAACTAGAAAAATTTCTTAAAAATATAAAGATCTTCTTGAAAGCTTCAATGAGCCAACAAAAACAAACAAGCAAACAAACAAAAAAAAAGTGAGGGTTGTGTCGCTAAGATTTGTAAGAACAAAGCCTGCAGAAGTCAGCCTGACAATAGATTGCTTTTTCCTTAGCAGTACCCACCAATTATGGATAAGGCAGTAAGAGTCTTAAAAGCCAAGAATACCTATTGATAGAATATTAAATAAATCATGAACTTAGTGGAAAAATCTGTATTCATCCTCATTATTTGAATTGGGCTGTCATAGCAACACACTGTAAGAAGAAAGGTAAACTGAGAAGGGAAAACAAAAAAGCTCCCCATAGGGATGGAAGTCCAGTTTGCATCATTATTTTTATCATTTTATAGATCACTCATTTTACTCTTTGGTATATACCTAACAGACATATGTGTATATGTGCATCAAAAGACATGTACAAGGATGTTGAGTACTATTGTTTGTACTAGCCCCAAACTGGAAATAAATGAAATGTCCATCATACATAGAAAGGAGAAATAAATGTTGGTATATTAATACAACATTATACATTATAGCAAAGATAATGAATGAACTATGGCTACACAAAACAACATTAATGAATTTCACAAATATTATATTGAAAACAGAAGCCAGAAGTAAGTCATATTAAACCTGTGTTTTCATTCATCTAAAACAGGCAAAAACTATTATCTCCTTTTAGTTTTAATAGGTAATACCTATTGATTATAGTTCACAGTTAATAGGTAGTTAAAACCTAAGGGAAATAGAGAGAAGGTAGCAAATTGGAAAACCATGAGAAGTTCTTCTGGAGTACTGATAAGGTGCTACTTTAGGACAGATATAGGAATACATGGGGAGATTCACTGGGGGATAATTCACCAAGTTTAACAATTATGATTCATGAGTTTTCATTCATAATTTATACTTCAGTAAAAATTGTTTTAAAATGCGTGCTTTAATCCCTAGAGGAACCAATTAAAGAACAGAATAAAACTTTATAACTTGCCTCAAATTTATAGAGGACAAAATGAAATGATAGAACTTTTTAATCAAAAAGATAACCAGAAAAAAAAGGAAATAAAAAAAATAAAAAGTACATAATAATACAGTGAAATTAACCAGCCTCCAAATAATTGATTAACATTACAATTAAAGTAAAGAATTATCAGACTGGATAAAGAATATTAAACACCTAAGTTATAATGTGTGCTGTTTATAATAAACACATATAGCATATAAGACTAAAGACAGTGTGAAGTAAAGCAGGATATATCATGCTAACACAAAAAATCAAGTGTAGTTAAATTAACTTAAGACCAAGAAAACCTGAATTTCAACGTTTTAAGATAAATAAAAATATTTCAACCTATGAAAAGAATTATGATAAATAAGCATATATATTCTCTATATAATTTTCATGTAGAAAGATATAATAAATGCCCATTTTTGTGCATCCAATAGCCTATCCTCTTTTCAGGCCCGTTAGGTATGAGGTTTCTATAAGAGGCATCTGGCTCGAAGCTTCCCCCAGAGGCCCCTCAGGTGGTCTGTCTAAGGGAGGAACCTCCCTAAAAATGGCTTTGCCTCATGTGATTTGCCTTCAGTTTTCTCAAAATTTCCAGTGTCTGGAATATCATAAGGCACTTAATATTGAGTAAATATATGTATGAACATTGTGATGATTATTTAGTATTTGAATTCATCTCTTAAATATTATATTTTAGAATAAAATGGTAGCCTTATACCATAAGGTATTCATAGTTATGTTCAACTTACATTACAGATAATCAGCTTTATTGATTCATGGGAAAATACTAATAATTTAAATATCTCCTAATTTTTCAACTGATTGCTCTAAACATTAAATAAAATTTATTTGATGTTTAGATTAAAGTAACATTTAGTAATATTGCTAGAATTTCCATCTAGTGTCAAAATACCACTTTTGATCCAGAGCATGGATTTGTGCCTGTTTCCTGCTTGCACATACTAAGTTGCTCATGTAAAATGAGTAATAAACTTAGAGATGTAAACTAAGCCAATTTTGTACCATTTATTGAGCATTTGCTGAATATACAGTCATTGTAGGGACTAGAAAGATAAATCAAGTATGGGTGCCTTCTCTCAATATGTTCATCATCTAATTCTGTCAAGCTGTTATATACTTTAGAACTGACAGGTTGTACGCTATTGTACGCTAAATATATCTGGTTTATTGCAAACTAGTAATCAGTTCATTAACTGAAATTAGTGTACAATCATTCTTTTGAATTCACTACTCTTTTCTCCAAGCTGTTTTGTAAGTTTAGATACAGGCAAAATCAAAACTTGAATCTACTTAGAGACAAATAATTTAACTATAGAAATTCCCTTCAATAAATATTTGTATGCATAGTAAGTGACAGGTGCTGTAATAGAAAGAGTTCAATGAGTAAGTCAAGGAGCTACCTTTTGTTTATAATGGTGGGGTGCAATAACAATGAAAATAAACTAGATAATTTTTAGTGAGTTAGACTGAAGAATTAGCCAATGTGCTTTCACCTCCACGTCTTCTCTGTGTGGCTCTTCTAGCGCAGGTTACTAGGCATATCACTCTTAGAGCCCCAGGGAAGGACAGTCACAGAAGAAATGTCAAGGTTAGTACAGATTCAATTCTTGATTTCTGTTTCAAAATGATGCTTTTGAAACTGGTGACAGAGATAAGAATCTGAGAAAGAAAAAGTTTTTCACTTTCCAAAGACGAAATTTTTGAAAGCCAGATTCTGGAAGTCTCAGGGCCTTTTATAAAATAAAACTTAAAATGGGCAAAATACAAGATAATGTAAATCACTTTCTCCACAATAGGCAAAATAAAATTAACTCAATTAAGAGGATAAAGAAAAAAAAATTAGAAGAGCAGAGGATTAAAACCAATTTCCTAGTACCCAGAATGGAATAAAAGAGCATTAAAATTCTCCTGTGTGTTACCTTGTAAAGGAACCCCTTCCTCCAAGAACTCTGAGCTATTTATGGCTCCTCCCTACAAATCCCCAGCAATCCAGCACCCCAAGAAGAAAGAAGGTGGAAAACATGTACATTAACTGAGAAAGCCCACAAAATGACTTGGTTTTCCCTTGATTACATTGAAGTTTTCTCTTCTCAGGGCAATAAGGCTTGAGATAAAAACTAAGTAGTAACCACCAGACAAAGTTACTTCTCAAGAACAGCCGAGTTTATAGTCCGTGAAGTTTATACACTACTTGGTTAATAATTAAAGAAGTGTGATAATTGCTTGCAAAGAAATAAACTGGGTAATGGAATGGAGAGTGCTGGAGAGGCCTATTTCAGCTAGGTTTTCCAGCAGATTGTGTGCATAAGGACTCAGTTGTAAGCAACAGAAGCTGACTTTGACTGAATACATACAAAAAGGGTATTGGCTAATTCAGAATTCTTGGAAAAGTTGAACTACTAGGTTAAGACTTAGCTTCCAGAAACAAAACAAAACATAACAACAAAACCGGCAAAAGAGGCCTGAAGAGGAAATTGAGAATGCCAATCAGTTCTAAGCTAAGGAACTAAACTTGACTGCTTCATCTGCAAGCACCAAAGCTCTTCCACGGAACAAATAATAATTGAGAGACCTGCAGGCTAAGGAAACTGGAACCCTCAGCTACAATCTTTGCAAAACAAACAAAACAAAACCCAAAGAAATAAACCTAAAAAGATTCTAAGCAGCAGCTTTTGCATTCTTATTTTGCTTATTTCTGAAGCATATTAATTAGGTTACAGATACCAGCTGCTGAAACACACATGAAAATATAACAAAAGCTCAAAGAAGAAGGCAGTTTCCCCAGGCATAGCAATCTAAGTAGGCTTGGGCTGGCATGATAGCTACATGGTTTCAGGAAACCAAACTCTGTTTATCTTGCACTCTGGTCTCAGTATAGGGCTCCTGTGTCATGCCTATGTTTAAAGAGACATGAAACACAGAAAAGGAGGATATCTTTCTTTCCTTTCAAGGGAACTTCTCCTTACATACCATTTGCTGGAACCTAATCACATGCTCCTGACTTACCACAAAGGAGTGTGGACAATGTAATCATTAGGTATGCTATGCCATGTGCCCAGATAACTAGTGTTACTACAGAAGAAAGGGAGAGTAGGGAGGTGGGGGGGAAAGCATTAACAATATTAGGCATGACAAGTGTAATGTGGGTATGTTTAACTGGTGGGATTGGGTCATATACCTGTGACACATATTCAAGGCAACTGGAAAAAGTGTGTTTTCTCTTTTCTCTATAGGGGAAGTGGAGATCACAAATAAGAATTTCTCAAACAGCAAATGTGTTCAAAAAATTCTGAGGAGCTAAAAAGAGTGGCAAATATTTACCAGGTAGGGGAGTCTTAGGGAGTAGTATTTGCAATGAGACTTAGAGGAACAGAATGAAGCAGCCTTGAAAACTTGTGTAAAGAACATTCTAAAAAGATGGCACATCAGAGCAAAGGATGAAAGGAAGGAAAAAGGCTTAAAATTTTTGAGGCATATCATGCCAATCATGGTTGATAGAGCATAAGTAGCAAGGTACAGAGTAACAGAAAATAAAGCTGGAGAGAGAGACTGGAGCCTTCATGGTAGGGTTAAGAATATAAATTTATTCTAAGGTAAAGCACAAGCCAATGAAGGTTTTTATAGGGAGTGACGTGATCAGATTTATTCTTTAAAATAATTACCCAGAATGGAATAACTCTGGATTTGGGTGAGAAATAGATTACGAAGGGGCAAGAGAGGAAGTGGAGGAATTACGTGAGAGAGTATTACAATAATCTTGGTGGGATGTGATGGTAGTTTGGATTAAGGAAGTGATGGAAAGGAGAAAATTAGATGAGTTGGAATTATATTTTTAAAATAGTATGAGAATGTTGAAAAAATAAAGAGGAATTGATGAAATCCCTAAGGTTTTAGTGTAAACAATTAAATAGTATTCTTTACTTTGATTTAGAAAATTGAAGAGAAAAAATTTTGTGCGGGAAAGATGAAAAGCTTCAATTAAAACAAATTTTGAGATATTTGTCACATTTCCAAAAGGAGATATAGAATACATATATACTTAAATATATGTACATTTATCTGATGATTAGGATACAGGCATGTTTTGAAGATGAAAATGTGACATTTACTCACATAAATTGGTACAACTAGGATTAGGAGAGATCACCTGAAGAGAATAGAGTTGAGAAAAAGGAGAAGACTTTTTAAAAAACAGGCACTTAGATATTACAATGTTTGCAGTTAGATGGAGGAGATGGTGTTAGCAAAGGAAAGAGAGGCATTGTAGATAAGCAATATAAGGAGAAATATCAAGAGGGTCTGGTGTCCCAATACTGAACAGACAACCCTAAACCAACAATGGTTTTCTTCTAAGTAGATAGAAGAAAGAAAAAAAAAGATGTGGAAAAGAATGAGTCTAATTGCTAAAATCATCTTAGACATAATCTGCAAACTTACTGCTTTTGCAAAAAATTAATGAAACTTATCAGACATGAATGAGATGATTGAAACAAAATAGCATTCTATAAAATTTATACCTATCACATTTCTGATGGTTTTCAAATTGTAGCTTTATACTATTATTTTACTGCACTTAATTTTTTTTTTTAAAAAGTGTATATTATCCTCATTTTTAGTGTAAACTTTCAGTAGGATTTTGGCAATTTATATTTCAAATCCAGAAATATGAAAACTCTTAAATAAATAAAAGATATTCATGAAATTGCTCTAAAAGGATGCTTAATATATACTATATTAATTTTCTAAATCAGGCCATGAATTAGATATCTATATTGTGTAACAAATCATCCCCAAATCACAGCCACTTAAAAGAACAGTTATCATCTCACAGTTTCCCTGCATCAGGAATTGGTTATGGCTCAGGGTCACTCACAAGGCTGCAATCAAAGTGTCAGCTAGGACTGTAATAACCTCAAGACTTGACTGGAGAAGACACACTTTCGAGCTCACTCAAATGGCTCCTGGCTGAACACAACATTTCAAGGCCATGTGAGTCTTAATATAGAGCAGCTCACAATATGTCATGAGAGTTCCCTCATAGTTAGTAATATATCTGCAACATAACCAGTGCCACTTTGGACAAGCCCAAGTACAAAATGGCACGGCCCACCTTCTCCCCTCCCCTCCCCCCTTTCCTTTACGAGAAGCCTCCTGACTTAAACAGAAATTCCTCTTGCTTCTGCAAGGACACAGTTCTCCACCCCGATCCACATTAGCATAATGACACTCCTTGATGGAATCAGCCAGCCCTTGGCACACTATATAAGCTCTACCACCCCCACACCTGGTGCTGTCCCCTTGTCAGGGCAGCCCTGGGCTGCCTGCTACTTTGAGCACAGCCCAGCAGATTTTCACCTTTAATAAAGCTCGAACGGTACCTGGCATCTTGGCTCACTTTCTTTCAGTTAGCAAGGGAGAGAGTGAAAGAGAGCAAGAGAGGGTGAGATGAGACAGAAGTTAGAGTTTTTTTATAGTTGAATCTTGAAAACAACATATCATTATTTTTGCTGTATTTTATATTTGTGAGAAGTGAGTCTCTAGATCCAATCCACATGTAAGAAGGAAATGCTGCGCAAGATCATTGACTCCAGGAAGCAGGAATAATTGGGAGTCATTTTAGAGACTGCCTACCATGGAGCAGTATTTTACCTGATTTGGTCAGATATTGTTATTGTTTTTGTTGTTGCCATGGTTGCTAGTGGTGTTTTAATTTCATTCCTTCTTAAAGAGTTATCCATCTGTGATTTAACATGATGTTTTTGACTGATGAGAAATGAGTTTTCTATTTCAGACTCTCCAGTATAATTTTGCTTTTTTTCATAATATCCAAGTGGATAATGTTTAATGTATAAATGTATCATGTATAAATGTTTACTATTTTAAAAGCTAACTTAATTCTAAATTAAAATGCATAGATTATAACATTTAAATCATAAATGCCTACTACAGTCTAGAAATAAAAGATGATTGGTTGAATAAGAATTTGCATGCAATTTTCAGATGGATATATAACCCTTACTTGGAGATGTAATATGTTGACAGGTCTCAACTCTTCATGAACAAAGATAAGCGAAAGAAGCATGTGGAGGAATCCTGAGGTCTGCTAATCAGAAATAAATCAGTTATTCCTGATACTAAGACTAAACATTTTTACATTCCACTATGTTGTTCTGAAACAGTATGCGAAGATGGTGTCCAGAGGCACCATCAACACATCAGCCAGAAACAAACAAACAAACAAGCAAAGCAAACAAACAAAAAAAAGTTGGATTTTCTGCAGAAGATATATGCAATCAAAGAGGTAAAAGTCACCAGAAGCTTAATTTTGCCTATACTCCCAGGTTTGAACAAAGATTCCTTTTTTAGTCTGTTTTTGGACAAAACTAATATAGGAAAATGTCTTGCCCATGAAAAACAACTTATTTATTCTTATGCTAACATTACTAGTGAAGGTGGATACCTAAACAAATAAGACTTAAATCCACAGATAGGGTGGAATGTACACAAAAGCTTACTGCAATCTATATAAACAAAATTGTGATTATTGGCAATAATGATTTATATGTTTATATTGCTTTATACTCAGTTACAATAATGAAATAATTTTCTGTATAAAACTCTAAGATAAATCAGTTCAAGTAGTAAGAAAAAAAAGAGCAAATAATATTATTGAATGAGCAAATATTCTGTTACTTTTTCTGATTAGCAATAACTTGAAAAAAAATTTCTTTAGTATATTTTCTTTTGTTTTTACCCCATGAACTTAAAGTTCCACTTAGCCCTTTACTGTACTCTCTAAGGATCCACTATGTTTTCTTTATGTCCTTTCATAAATCACTCTGATATTTTATCTTTTAACTCTATGTATGGAAAAGATATTGCATCATGTTATAAGACATGTGTCCCAATCTGTGTTCTGTGTGTGAGATGTTAACAGTGTTTTTGTGAGAAGTAAATAACTAAGATTTTGTGGTCAAATAATTTTGATAAATTCTGTTGTGTTGCTGGAAACACTTTTCAGTTACGTGTTGAGCTGTTCACTGAAATTATTTACACACTATCCTATAACAATAATCAACCTGCACTGAGTAGACTTTGGTTCAGAACATAAAGGAAAGAAATGGGTGTTTGTCTATACAACTAAGCCTCTTGAATTTTAAATTAATAAGATTATTTTTTGTTGCCCACGATTAAAAAAAGACTGGATTTCCACTATTTAAAGGATATTTATTGCATGGAGACATAGTCTACATTGTCTGATGGAAAAGGTTTCTCAAGATGCAAGTAATGTGTGTATCCAGTTAGAAAAAAATGAAAGCATTGGCCAATAATAACTTTTTCTGTATAATCACTAATTTTCTTTAAATCTTTAACCTAGAATTATTGTTAGTACAAGCCAGGTTTAATATTCTGTGTTTTTATTTTACTTTCCTGTCACAGGAACCTTATAAGTAAACTGTTATTTTAAATATAAAAACGTTATAGAAATATGTTATACTATTAAAAAGTATCGGGAGGAGAATGTGTTCGCTTATAGCCTATAGATGAATCAGAAAAAAAAAATACATTTTGAGTGCTTCTATTGTATAAAATGTTATCATTCAATTTGTATTATTTAATCCTGTGATAAAACAGTATGAAATTTCTATGTTCATTTTAGAGAGATGGAAGCAAAACCACTTTTCACTCAAAATCATTTAGTTAGTGGGTGGTTAGCCAGTATTTGATTGTTATGCATCAAAGAATTCAATATGAAACCAATTGTCTATGAGTGCAATATTCTTTCTAGGGAAACAAACATAGATCCATAAAAGTAATTTACGTTTTATCTGTGTTAAAAGTATTTTTAAAAGTTAGTAATTTAGTGCCCTTTCTGCCTGCATTACCAATCATTTTATTATAATGATACATAAATATATTATTATAATAGCAAAAATTATGGATTAATTCTTATTTATTATTAATGAATTCAAAACTTAAATGTTAAACCAGACAGTATGAGGTATAGGATTTTTTTTTTTTTACCTGTAGTCCAAAGGGTGTGTTTGAGTACTGTGGACAGAGAGTGTGAAATAGAGAGAGTTCAGTATCCATCTTTTTTTCATAAAACAAACAAATAAAAAATTCATAGCATCAGCTTTATTAGAGTTTCTTCATCATAATAGACCAGTAAAATTTGGAAAAGGAAGCAAATATTTACCAGCTTTTAAAAATTGTGACATAATATACCATTTATTCATTTGTGCATTAATTCAACAAATCTTTAGATTGTCTATGCACTAAGAAAATGGGAAAACACATCAAATTAAAAAAAAATAATCTAACACATAAGTTAATAACTAATTGAAGTTAAGGATTCCAAAAAGTGATAAGTTCTAGGAAAAAAATAAAGCTGAATAATTTAATGAAAAGCTCAACAAATCTTTAGATTGTCTATGCACTAAGAAAATGGGAAAACACATCAAATTAAAAAAATAATAATCTAACACATAAGTTAATAACTAATTGAAGTTAAGGATTCCAAAAAGTGATAAGTTCTAGGAAAAAAATAAAGCTGAGTAATTTAATGAAAAGTAGAGAAAATGTGTCTCACTGGAATGGACATTTCAGATATTGTTGTCTGAAATTCCACTCTTTTAGATGGCAATTGATTGAAGTCCTAAAATATGAGATGCTCCCTGAAAGTCTATGGGAAAAGTGTTTCAGAAACTAGGAAAGCTCCTACAAGAGCCACAGCAGAGGGAAAACATTGGGCAAGATTGAGAAATAGCAAGGGAGTGCAGGTGGCTGGAACACAGTGTGAGAATTAGAGTAACAGGAGATGAGCTTAGAGAATTCAGAGAATTGAGACCATATTGAAGAAAGCAATTGAATTTTATTCCTACTTTATTAGAAATCCTTTGGTAAGTCTTAACCAGAGGAGTGACTGATGGGATTTATGTTTTCACATGCCCACTCTGGCTGCTCTGTAGAGTATGGAGGCAGGTAAACAACCTAGGAGGCTACCGGAATGGTCTGAGAAAAAAGATATCAAGAGGCTGCTTTAATGAACTTTAGATGATAAAGAAAAGACTGGGCAAAGAATAGCTTTGATCCCAGAGGGGGCCATGGGTGAGGGGAAAGTGGGGATGCAGTCCAAATAGTCTATACTGAAGCTGTTTAGACTGAAAATCCTAATTAAATTATGGGATTGACTATTGCAAATTACTGAAATAATTGTAGGTTGTTTATGCTATTTTAAATAAAAACTAGGCATGTATTCATGGAACAAATTATATTAACCTTTAAACCATAGCCTCACTACAAGCTATTGACAATAAATGAACATTCACATTTTATTCCCTCTACACATTACTTGAACTAAATGCGCAAAAAATGACAATACGTAATCTCCAATAGGACTCTAATCCTTTGCCCTACTGTCGTATGAGGTATTAGCCTATTACATCCTTGAGATAGAATTATCATCAGTGCCAAAGGCTGGCAGGTATAATTCAGCATATCAATTCTACACAACTAAATAGAGGTCAGAGAAAGTATTTTTAAAATATAATACAAATATCCTTGCATTTGTATTTATAGTCTCCATGTTAATGTAAGATATCTTTTGGTTCACAATGTTCAGCTCAAATAAATTTATTCTGAGCTCCTAAATTCAGAGTTGAAATTAAACCCAAAAGGACTTGTTCTTTGCAGAAAATTACATATTTCATAAGATATACAATGAGAATTTACTTCGCTGTATTGATTTTAAAGGTTTTTGGCTGCACAAATCATGTTTCTTCTCAGAAACTAGTGTACAATAGAATAATACATAAAAATATTAAGATAGTTTTATTTCTTGAAATATGAAAAATATTACTGCTCCACAAATACAGTAGCAAGTGTAAATCTATCAGAATTTTTTTAACCTTTCTGATACTTCAAAGATCTTTTAAAAGTGATACCACCTAAGTAAATCTATGTTATGTTCTGTTTCCTGATAGTCCAGCTTCTTAAATATTCCTGATTTTACTTTTTTCAGAAAAATTAAAGCCATCAATTGAAATCACCTTGAGTTAATAAAAAACAACATTTAATGTTCCAAACTTTTGTTCTTATATTAGCACCATTTAAAATAGTCTCACTAACATCGGTATAATAAATTCTGTTAGTTATAGTCTGCTGGTGGCATATAAGGAACAGTAAGCAAGCAATGTAAGATAAACCAAATTTCAAATAGATTAGAATGTTTTGGGGTGATTATTATAGTGGTAGTTATTTTTCACTTAGAAATGTACACCATTAGGTGTAATTTTACAAGAAGCTTTGTTTCTTGTGCCCCCCCACCATACATAATTATGTTTTACCTTTGAGGAATAACCTCACTCATCACTTTCTTTATAAAATATTTTTTAATCTCTTAAAGTAAAATGGTCCATTGTATTCCTAAGGTAACACAACATTTGTATTTTAAAATCTATAGCATTTAGTTACATTTGGACAATTATGTTTTTTTTTTTTTTTTCTTTCCATCTAGACTGTAAGCTCCTTCAGGGCAAGGCATGTAACTTATTCATCTCTCTACCTCCAGAAATTAACTCCATTTCTGGTAGATGACCATTGAATTAACAAAACCTTGTACTTACATCCCTTAGTTATATGACTAAGCATAAAGTATACATTAAAATGGTGGAAATTTTTACAATTTCATTAGAAAAGAGTCAGTACATGACAGACAAAGAATCCTGAAACAATTTTTGTATATGTGTTATTGTGTCTTTTTATATTTTCTAGTCATAACTCCAACTATACTTTAAATCTCACCAGTTTTGTTTTGTTTTTTTTTCCTTCATGAATTCAGGAAAAAAAAAATTAAATAATAAAGTTTTTTAAAAACCCAAACCTCTCTGCTTGTCTATTGTGATCATGTAACCCCACTGACTGTAATTCCATGGGTGAAATGTCAGCACCATTAAAATAATACCATTACATTTATTAAGCACCTGGGAATTTAAATAACTCATGGCATTTATGTATATTTTTGTTTATTTAACTGTTTGGGGTTGTGGGGGTTTTTTTGTTTGTTTGTTTTTTGTTTTTGTTTTTGCTTGATTTGGGAATTGTGAACATTATATCTTTGATGAGTTAACGTAAATAGACTAAGTGTGACATACAGTGGTTATATACACATAATCTGCATTAGACACAAGACCAAGCTATTAAAGTATTTAGTTCTTTCACACATTCACCTTTATAGTGAAAATGCAACGTATTTCAATGCTCTTATTTGAATTTGACTAGAAGTCATGTCCTTAAAAATCACACACATTCTGTAGATCAGAGTATATTATTTACTAAATTAAACCTCTTAGTTGTCAAGAATAGACACTAGCATCGTAATTATTGTAATCATAATAAAATAAGAGTTGAGAGAGCACTAAGACTTGCAGAGAAAGTGGCCACTTGTACACTAACTGCCTCTTTTCCTTTGTTCTAAGCTTTTAAATTTTTCTTTCCCTTTTATCTTCCTAATAACAGAATAAATTGGCATTATGATTAAATAAAATATATGTTTCAAAAATTGCTTTTATGAACTGCATCATTATAAGGTGTTAATGAATCATTTCAATAAATTTTAGATTACTACTGTAAAATAATTTCATAAAATATTTATGTTGTTTTATAGACAGATGTCTCTTTTTAAGAGGAAATAATACTTTGATTAAATAGTTTCACAAATAGCTTTCTTTAGATTTAAGAACTCATTAATAAAAACCTTCATTATTTTTATTATTAATAATTAAGATCTCAAAAACTTATCTTGTGCCAGGATTTCTTTTAAGCACTTTGTATGTATCATATATGTAGTCCTATTAAACAAACAAACACAACATACTTATGAGCTCTGTCCTATAAATATTGTAATTCACAGATAAAAAATATTAAATCTTAAAGATGTTAAGTTCTTCTCCAATGTTACAGAAATTATAACATATAGCAAAGCTTTTAAACCAGGCTGTTTGAGTTCAGAGACAACAGTGAATATGTTAGAGTTCCTGACATAAATGGCACATTGTTTTTTAGTGGAATTCTATATAAATTTGAGCATTTAGGTCATATTTTTAAAGAATTATAAAAAGGACGATGGATTATTAATCAGTTGTTCAACATTTGTGATTGGAAAAAAAAATTAATAATTACATAATGACTTCCAGTTTCTTAGGTATCAGAGCTTCATACATCTGAAGTAGTCAGTTTCTGCTTTTCAACTGTAAAGATAATTCTGTAAACCTTGCCTGTCTAAAATCATCAAAGTACAACATGAAAACAATAAACATCTACAGAACATTATCTTTACTTATGAAGCAGACAACATTGTGAAGAACACCATCTAAAGAAAGGCCACTAAGTATAGTCAAATCAAGTCCGTAGGGAGGAATTCTCTGAAGTCTCAGGGATTTGGCAGGGAGATGGGTTGAAGCGGTGGGCACGCACAGTGTGTGTCAGAGGTCCCCTGGACCACCCTCAGATACACAATTCCTTAAAAGGACTTATAAGTCAGAAAAGCTGTTACACTCACAGTTACGGTTTATTAGAACAAAAAGATACTCATTAAAATCAGCAAAGAGAAAGATGCATAGGATACAATCAAAGTGAGAACAGGTGTAAGCTTCCCATCATCCAGTCCTGTTGGAGTTATAGACAGTGCTCAATTCTCCCAGCATTATTGTGTACCAACACATACAATATTGCCACCTGGAAAACTAACCTGAGCCTTGGTGTCTGGGTTTTTAATTGGAGTTTGGTCATGTAAACATATAGTGCCTGTGTTACCAACCTTAGTTACTGTCTTCAGCCTCCAGTCCCTCCAGAGATCAAACTCATTCAGCATGGCCAGAGGACCCCACCATAAATCACATTGCTATCATAAACTATCTGGCATGTTGTCAGGAAACAGGTGTGCAAAAACACTAATTTTAAGACCTTAGAAGTTATCTCCCAGGAGTGAGTCAAGGGACAATCTTTTCTTTGGAAGGTGTGGGGTTTGAATGTCCCAAGTCTGCTGAGTTAGTACTTTACTGCACAGCAGGAAAAACCAATAATCCCTATTTTGGAATAAATTAATAACTTATTTGCATATTATAGGAGGCACCTTGATATGTATTTTTGACATGTAGATACCTATATTTGACAGGTAGAGGAGA
>NW_007729161.1:51297-53799 GCF_000696425.1 Galeopterus variegatus
CAATGAGGAAAAACAAATCTTTAAATTAAAAGTTCAAGAAAAAAATTAGTAAAGTTCAATCAATACTTACATACTCCCTGAGGCAGTTAACTGACTCAAAAGATAAAGAATCCAAAAGGCAGCCTAGAAATCTTCAAGTCAACTACAGGAAGAATAAACCAGGCTTAGTTCTGATTTCTTCATAGTTACATTCTCCACAAGAAGACAACTGGAGCAAATATCAACAAGATTTTCAGGAAACAAACAGCCACCAAAAATTTCAAATTTAGCTAAATTTCTATATTAAATTTTATTGTAAGGGCAATGGACAGATACCATCTAAGAATACCAGACTCCAAACTCACATATTTTTAATACAAATAAATGATGTCTCTAGAATACAGTCCACAAGTACAAAGCCTTCCTGATATTTGTGTGTGTGTGTGTGTACATATGAAATAACACAAACAAAAAAGTCTTTTTTGGTCTGAGTTATTTAAATTGCCTATCCTTTGTGTCAAGATCAATGTCTTTTCTGTTTTCACAATTGTAACTAGCACCCAGAGAAACTCCTAGAGATGAAAATGAATTATTTTATAGCCATGTGAATTCAATGAATAATTGCTTACAGAAATGCACCAATTATTCCAAAACATTATTAAGATTCAATAGCAACACAACTGGTATTATAATTTCTTCTCCAAATAACATTTTGAGAGTGGGTTTACACTTAAATGTTCAGTGTTTTCCAGATTTTCTAGGAAAAACTAGGACATATGGTAAATCTAGATATTATTTTGCATTCATTTTTACAACAACCTTATGAATATGTGTTATCATTCCCATTAGATAAATGAGAATCCTGAGCCGTACACATGAATGATTTATTCAAAGTCTGAGTCAGTGGTGGCAACAGAATTCCAATCCAGCACTAACTGATCCAAGCATATGCACTTTTTCAAAATAGTCTTAATGTAGATGAACAATTCATTCAAGTTAATAGATTTAATTTAAAAAAATCAAAGTGATCTGATACAATTTTCTGTTTATTTTTTATTTCTCCTGAAAAGTCAAAGATAGAGTTATGTGCAAATAAATGTTGCATTTTTTTCTCCAAAGCAGTGTAATATATTAAAATAAATGTACAAGTATATGTAAGTGTAATTGTTTAGGTATCTGCAGTTATGTGTTGTTCAGGAAAAATAGTTAATAAAAAAAGTTGCATGAAAGATTGGGTATTTAAATTTATAGTGTGGAATACCTTAAGGGAAAGTCCATTCCAGCACAACATTCTTGTTGGATTTGGCAACTATTTGTTTTTATCGTTTAAGCTTAAACAAGTCAAATCCCTGATTGTTCCTAGATTGAAGATAACTGCTCTACTTATTCAGCAGTCCCCCCTCGCTTCCACTTGATAGAGCTCTCAAGGCCTGCCCTATAAATATAAATATACATATTTTTAAAAAAGGAAATTAAAAAAATGTTTAAATTCAATTTGGTTAGGAAGGAAAGATGAGCTTCTTCAATGTGACTAAAATTGAGATATGAAATTGGTCAGAAATCACTGGCCTGTCTTTTTTGTGTTTTTTTCCCCTAAGGGATACAGTCATGTGTACAATGGATACAGCTTTTTGAGTGTTTCATTCATTTCAAGCATGTCCTTCAAACTCTGCAGCCTTTTTCTGTCATTATCAGATCAACATTCCAGCTTGCAATACTGTGGCTATATAAACAAGACAAATAACTATTCTAAACAGCAATATCCACCAACATCACCAGATCTATAAAATGTCTTAGAAAGGATAGATGGAATCAACTTTATTTCTTGTTCAGATTGCTCACAGGGCTGGATATCAGTTTGTTATTGTAAAGTTATTGTAGTGTAACCTTTTCAGACAAAAAATATTTCCTTAATAAAATCAGAAGTGCACAAATGAATATTTCACAGAGCTTCAAAACTGGGTGGGTTGAATGAATGGGATAGAAGGAAAGCTAGTATTAAAAGATTGCCTTGCACTGAAATATTTTTATCTCAAATCTAGCTCTTTGGACTTGTAATGGTACATAGTTTAAATTTGCAGCTCCATACATACATACTTTCTGCTGCAAACAAACAGCAATAATAGATAAAATATAAATAGTGGTAACGAAAAATACATAAATGTCCTTAAAAACAAAGAAACAAAAAAGCAATATCTCTAAGTATTAGGAAGCTTAGAGAAACACAAAGCAATGCTCTCTGCTGACCCATTGGTGTCCAGGGAGAAAATGGTAAACAAGAGAGTGAATGTAGCATATTAATAGAAACTAAGTTTTTTCTAACTTATACAGTGCTTCAAAGTTCAATTCCTGAAGCCCATAGAATCTGAAATCACAGTAAAAATTTTTAGGGACTAAAAGTAGATGCACAAGGGCCAACCCGTGGTTCACTCAGGTGAGTGTGGCGCTGGGAGTGCAGAGGTGCTCCCGCCACGGGTTCAGATCCTATATAGGGATGGCCGGTGAGCTCACTGGCTGAGCGCG
>NW_007729161.1:54460-66770 GCF_000696425.1 Galeopterus variegatus
AAATAAAATAAAATAAAATAAAATAAAATAAAATAAAATAAAATAAAATAAAATATTACCCAGATTCCCTTGTGGCTAGCGATCCAGATGGGATGTAGGTTTTGCCAACCAGGTGTAGTTGCACAGACTTGAGTCAAGGATTGAGGTAAGTTGGACAGGCAGCACAGGAAGCGTCCCTTTTGATAATGAGGATTGCAGCAGGTGCAATGTGTCTCTGATGATTAGTTCAGGTGGTGGCTGCCCTATTCTTTGATCAAAAATGAGGTGTTTATTCCTGTATCTAAAGTATGTGGTTATCCTTGATCCTATATAAATGGCTGAGATGACAAGATCCTTGTGCCAACACCTGGGACGCTTCCTTTCTGATTTCCTGAGAGTACTCAAGGTTGTGATTCTCTCTGTGGATTATTTCCTTCAATCACTCTGTTTCTTCAGTTTACATGGAAACAAGCAATCAAACACAGACACACATATGTGCACACACATAAAACAAGCAATAATGGCAAAGCAAAGTTTTGAAGAAAAAAATGAGGGGGGAATAAATAATTACTCATCTAATTGCAAAAAATACCATTAAAAATTAAGAATTAAAAGGTATGGAATATATAGATGGACCAATATCACAAAACATAAAGGACAAAAGTAAACACAAATAACTACAAAAATGTTTGCACATCTTGTCTTTTCAAAACAGTGTGGAGTAATTATGGACTGTTTAGTACATAAGGAAAGACTACAGTAGTCCCCTCTACTCTGTGGGGGATACCTTCTAAGACCTCCAGTGGATGCCTGAAGCTTCAGGTAGAACCCAACCTTATATATACTATGTTTTTTTTCTACACGTACGTATCTATAAAAAAGTTTAATTTATAAATTAGACACAGTAAGATTAACAAGAATAGCTAATAATAAAATAGAATAATTATAACAACATGCCAGCATCACTATTCTTGCGCTTGGAGCCATTATTAAGTAAAATAAGGGTTACTTTAACACACGCACCGTGATACTGCCACAATTGATCTGAAAACTGAGGTAGCTCATAAGTGTCTAATGGGCGGGGAGTATCTACGGCTTGGATACTCTGCATAAAGGAAGGATTGATGACCGAGAGGGACCATGTGAGATTTCATCACACTACTCAGAACATGCAATTTTAAATTTCTGTATTGTTTATCTCTGAAATTTTCGATTCACCATTTTTGGAGTAGGGTTGACCAGGAGTAACTGAAACTGCAGATAAGGGGGAGACTGCTGTATGCATTGGCTTTCTGGGGAAAAGAAAAAAAAAGAGAGAGACAGATTTGGATAATTCCTTATACTATCCACCAAAATAAAGTGCAAGATTTTATCAAATTGAATTTACAATATTAAACAGTACAAGTATTACAAAAAATCATGGGTGAATTCCCTTAAAGCTAGGAGAAGAGAAATGCATCCTAATTATAAATAAAAACGAAAAATCAACAAGATGAAAGTGTGATAACTGACTGTCACAACAAGGAAAATAGTTCTGACTGCGAAATATACCATAAGCAAAATTTTAAAAAATATATGAAACCCACAAAAATATTTGCAACATATATCACAAGCATATGGCTGATCTCCTTTTTTACATAAAGAGATCCCTAAACTGAGAATAAAATAATAAACATTTTTCTAAAAGGCAAAGCAGAAAAAAACAGTTCACACAAAAAGAATAAATATGGCCTTTGACAAAAGATGTTCAACTTCTCTCTTCCTTTTTTTTTTGGCAGCTGGACAATAAGGGGATCTGAATCCCCGAACCCTTGACTTTAGTGTTATAACACCATTCTCTAACTAACTGAACTAAATGGCCAGCCCTCAACTTCTCTTAAGAGTTTATAATAGGATATAATTTCTTCCTCCACCAGATCAGTAAAAATATAAACCTTTTTCAAAACATCGGTGCAAAAGCATTTGACACTCTCTTCCATTTCAGGGGAAATACAAAGCCAGAAAGGGTGACCTGGTCATGTTTATCCATATTACAGACGCCTTTACAAACCTTTTTCAAAACATCGGTGCAAAAGCATTTGACACTCTCTTCCATTTCATGGGAAATACAAAGCCAGAAAGGGTGACCTGGTCATGTTTATCCATATTACAGACGCCTTTACCCCTTGACCCAACAATCACATTTATGAGGTAAATCCTACATATACCCTTGCCCATGATTAAAATGTTATAGCAAAACAAACAAACAAACAAACAAAAAAACCCTGTAATTTTCATATTTTTGTAGCAAAAGATTAGGAAAAATCCATATTATTATCAAAGAAGCTATGGTTATCTATACAATAGGATTTCATGCAGCTCTTTGAAAAAAGTGAGAAATACCTCTGTATATAGAGAACATATTCTAGGATATATTGCTGATGTATATATAAAAACATAAGTGTATGTGTGTGTGTGTATATATATATATATATATATATATATATATATACATACATGTTTACATATACATACACAGAAAAAGAGGTAAATAAGATGATTATATTTTCCAAAGTTTGTATAAATTAATACTGGAAAAAATAAGCACTACAATAAAAAACAAAAATGAAAACAATACCTAGAGTGCAAGGGGATAGAATAGATGTGTATAAAGGTAGAAGCAGGATTTTTCTCTGTATATATTTTACGTAATTAAAAATTTCAAACCACAAACATAGATTGTTTTTCTAAAAAAAAATAGACCTATTATGATTAAAAAGAAAATACTAGAGTTGTGTGTGTGAGTGTGTGTGTGTGTATGTTTCAGATACACATGAATATGTACATGTTCAGATATACAACAAAAATCTTTTTAGTGGACTACAAATAAATCCCATAGGTATCTCAAAAATTTTTCAAAACGGAAAATAAATTATGAAACAGTATTAATTTAAAGTAGTTTAAAGCATTTAGCTTTGAAATATACAACCCAAGTCTTTGAGCAACACAATAAAAATGGCAAAATATTTGCAAATAAGTGCCAATGAAAACCTACAAAGTTAATAAAAAGTGAACTTAAAGATTATTTTATATGGTAAAGATCGTATTTTCTTATGTAAGTCTATAAGCTCAAGTGTGTAAGCTCAAAAAAAGTACATCAAAGTAACCCTAACTGAAGTAAAAGGAAGAATATAACAAAGACTACAAATTAATTTAACAGAAAACAAACAAAAAATTATTAATAGCGTCAATACACAAAAACTTAGTTTTTTAAAAAACTAAAATAGCAATTTGACTTCATGAACTACTGATACAGGTGGAGAAAGTAGGGGTGGGAGAGGAAGAGAGGAGGGGAATGGTTTTCTAGACAAATACACCTGATGCCAGTATATGCTCTAGGGGGGCTGATAAGGAGGAGTTGTTTGCCGAAAATCTGTAAGGACAGTTTGTTTAGCTCAGTCTGAGGGGCATCAACGTTTAGGTTTCTGGGGTAGGAAAGAAGCTTAACTAAAGTTTGATTAAGTAAGTTTAGTGAGCATTGTATTCCTTGATCAGTGGATACAAATGGTTCAGCTTTGTCTTTGTATGAGACAAAGAATGAGAATTTGGAGGCTCTGTGTCTGGCCTGTCACAGGTAAACCAACAGGCATCCTGAGTCTTATCTAAGTCATGTGAGGAAGGGTGGTTCTTGCATCAGCTGTTTTCCAGAACACAAAAGGGTGAGGAAATTCTTTAATCTTCTCTGTTTTCCAGAATCATAGAGCTTGGGTAAAGTGCAACACTGTCAGTTGATGAGGGGAATATAGAAAGGTTAATTAATTTATACATAAAAATATTTATTAAGAATCTATGTTTCAGCTACCACTCTGGGCAAAGGTTATATAGAAGTCACCAAAACAGAGAAATACTCTTCCCTCATGAAGCTTTCATTTTATAAGGGGAACATACAGAATAAACAGAAAAATATATAAATATAATATGGTTTAATATAATAGTACTGGGTCCTGTGAAGACAAACAAAATGGGATATAGAAAAATGGGAGGGGAATTCAATTTAAGATGGTATGTATGAAGGTGAAATTTGAGTAGAGATATAAATGCCTGTAGGGAATAAAACCATGAAGGAAGATTGTTTTAGGCAAGGGAACAGCAAAGGCAATGCCCTTGGAGCAGAACCGTACACACAAGTCTGAAGTGACGGAGCAAAGTAAGGGGGTAAAAAAATGAGGGGATATATCCAGAGGACAGATTATGCAAGATTGTATAGATCTTGGTAAAGATTTGAATGTTAGTTTAAATGAGATAGGAAATAATTGGGGTAAATTAGGCAAAACAGTCACACGGACTGACTTGTTTTTAAAGAATTATTTTGGCTGCTGTTTGAAAGAAGACAAAGACAGAAACAAGGAGATAAGGTTGAAAGCCTTCAAATTAGTCCAGGAAACAGATGGCAGTAACCTGAACTATAAGGGTAGCAATAACTGTAAAGAAAAGAGTTAAGAAAAAGTCCATTGCAAGCTATTACTCAAAGTTAATACATAATGGCAAAATGACGGTAATGTGGTAAAATGATGGCAAGTAAAGAGCAGAATCAAAGATGGTTCAGATTTTTTATTTAACATTTGGATGTATATAAAACTAGGAGCTGTAGGTGTTGGTGATAGGGTGAGAATTCAGAATTCTGCTTGCAGCATATCATGTTTGAGATGTTTATTAGACTGCCAAGAGAATATTATCCAAAGGATATCTCCTTTTCAGATGACAATATTTAACTGTCAAGCATAAAGGTATTTAATAGAAACAATATTCCATTGGCATTTAGTTAAAATGTCTAGAAAAAAGCTATGATTTTTTATTCATTTGCATATAGACAGTATTCATATATATTATATTGAATGAAATTAATGAATGGGAGAAATGACAGAAAAAATGTCCCAGGAATAAGCCCAGCATTCAACTCTTTTAGAGAAAATGATGAAATAATTATGATAATGCTATGATGAGGAGGAGGATATTTTTAAAAATGTCTAATGCAGCAGTATGGTGTTCTTTGCCCCTTTCTTTTGTTTCTCTCAGATTACAACACCTATGTTAAAATTACATTGATAGAAAGTAAAAATTAGTAGTAGGAATGCAGTGGATTGAATTTTGTTTCCCCAAAACTCATTGAAGCTTGAATTGTGTCCCCCAAGTTTTATGTATTAGAAACTTGGTCCCCATTGTCACTTTTAAGAGGGTGGGAAATCCTGTTATGGTAATTGAAAGGTGGAGCCTTGAAGAGGTGATTGGGTTGTAGGACTGTTCAGTAGTGAATGGATTAAAAATGGTGGTCAGGGGCGTGGTTCTGAGGGCTTCAAGAGAGGAGAGTCTGTCTTTCTCTCTCTTTCTCCTTCCACCATCTTGCAATGTGAGACCCCTAAGTCACTGTCACCACCACCAGATGGACTTTGGACTTCCCAGCCTCAGAAACTGTAAGCAATAAATTTCATTGTCTTTATAAATTACCCAGTTCCAAATATTTCGTTATAAGCAATGGAAACAGACTCAAGTATTTTGTTGTAAGCAACAAAACTGCACTAATACAAGTAATATTTCTTTTTCTTATATATATTTCACTATGAAGCATCTAAAGGAACCCTGGAAGTGATCCTAGGCTGATAGGCTGTTAAAATTCAGAATTAAGCTCATAAGAACACTTTATATGAACTGATAGGTAAACTGATGCAAAAGGTTATATGTGGTTATACTTACATGCCCTTCCAGAAATTTCAGTACAAAATACAAGAGTAATAGTAATAACAATCAACAGCTAACATGTATTGAGTCCTGAACGATGCCAAGCTGTTTGCTAAAAGCTTTAGATGAATAAGAACATTTATTCTTCACACAAAAAAATAGTTATTATTATTGTTCCCTTTTATCAGCTGAGGAAAGTGAGCTAAAAAATGGCAGAGACAAAATTTGATTTCATAATTTTGTTCCCTGCTTTCATTATTGTGAAGAAAGTGGAGTTGGTTTGGTCAGGCCCCCTCGCCTCACAGCCGGCTGGATATGACTCAGCACACCCGTTGTAAACAAGTTATGTAAAAGTAGAGTTAGTGCACACGTGGGCCCTTGTGCCCCTTGGCTCGTTGCTGCTATTTGTGTACCTGTGGTGTGGAAGACAGCGGCTCTGAACCGCTGGCTGTGGTGCTCGCCTCTGAGGGAATAAAGCATGTCCACTTTGCTGGCGGCTGCCCCATTTTTCTGTTGACTACTTGATTCAGTAACCACACAGGACCAGGCTGAGGGGTCTGTGATCAAGTCCGATAATTATAATGAAGACAAATTGAATAGGAAAACAGCACTGTTCTTAAGTACAGTAAAACTATGAGAAAGAAAAGGGAATAGCAAAATCATAAATTAATTGCAGTTAACATTACACCAGAAGCTTCTTTAATTTTTCTTTTTTTGGAATTGAAACATAATTTATTATGCATATTTATGGAGTACAAAGTTGACTATCAGTATTTGTGTACAGTATGTGATATCAAAGCAATATTATTAGCAAGATCATCATTCCAAATTGTAATTATTCTTGTGTCCCTTACCCAACTACTTTCTAATTCCCTTCACCCTCCCCCTTTCCCACATCTAGTAACTATAGGTCTGTTCTCTCTTTCTGAAAAATTAGCATTTTATTGTGGTCTTTTGGTCTTTCTCACTCTTTCTTTCCTTCCTTCCTTCCTTTCTTTCCTCCCACTTATGAGTGAGCACATGCAGTATTTCTCTTTCTGTGCCTGGAATGATAGGGTTGATCCTCTACATTTATTTAGTGCTTACTATGAGTCAGGCAGTTTCCTAAGTGCTTTACAAGCATTAACTTCTTTGTTCCTCATAATTACTCCATCAATAAAATCAGCCATTGAAAAGATAATAAATTATCCACGATTATACAATTTTAAGTGGCAGAGTGAGGGATGTAAAATCCGAATTTTACTTTCAGTGCTTGTGTGATGAACCAACACTTCCTAGGGCCTGTTCATAGATAAAAGAGCTGAAATACAGGGATGTTAAGGAACTTGATCAAGGTCCACAGTGGAAGAACTGTGACACCACTTACTGTTAATCTCAACTCTCCAGTGCCTTATAGTGACAGCAGTGGATTTAAGGCTCATGATACAAGAGAATGTTAAATATCATATATACTTTCATTGACTCTTCGCCATCAACAGAGAAAGCACAATTAAACAGAAGGGTCTTACACACTACCGTAAAGTCCAGAAATGTCAAAATTTGTGGAAAGTCAGTTTTAAAACAGAGAGTTTCTCACTAAAATATGGAGCTTTTTACAGAAGATTCTTGGCAAGAACAGTTCTTGGAACATACAGTAGCAATTGTTTTAGCCCCTGTGTTTTCTGTTAGGGATCATCTGTCCCTAATTAAAATCTACGTTTTATCCAAGCTCTTTGAATCTTTTTACATTGGGCAAAAGATATTCCATGATTTTTTTTTTTTTTTTAACATAGAAACTGTGAAAGAGAAGGGATCAGAAAATGTTAAGCCATCAGATTTCACATCATCTGTCAGTTGTTGGTTGCCTGAGGCAACAGGCAAGCTGTTATCCTGCCTCTGATTTTAGTTTATTGTATTTAACTTGACTTATTTTCTGGGGTCAATAATTAAGTTTATGTGTTGTTATTAAATAAAAATAACATTATTTAATACTCTAGAAGGAGGCTAGAGGATGATTTGAGTGATGGATCATTTGACACATGATTTGTCACTCAAATATTAATATTTCTTATATGGAAATTGGAAATCAGGTTGAAAAATAATATATATTTAAATGGCTGTGATATTTAATTTCTATGGTAACCTTCTTTAATCGATGGTACTGCTAAACTGAGACCTTTTCCAATATACTATAATGTATAATGTTCACCCATAATTACTGATTAAATAATAAGATTTGAAGTCAGTAAAACAACTGATTTGTTGCCCCTTGCTAATAGGTGGCTTGAATTCAACCTTTTAATTTAAGAGTTTGTACATACATAAAACATTTATTTGTGTCTTCTTAATATTTTATTTCAACTAATTATACATAGCATATTAAATGTAGCTATTACTCAAAGAGACAGTCTCTACTGACTGATTACAATGTAACCTCTTTGTCCTTTTAATACATTCCTAGAAAGAATGACTTTATAAATGAGTAATATCTACATGTCTTCCGGGTTTTTTGACCTTTTCTATTGGTTAAAGTCTGTTTTGTTCGTTTGGTTGGTTTTTGCATGTTATATGAGCAGATGTGACACTATTTTACATATCACAAAATAGCATTTTAATAAATATTTTGTTAAATGAGATTAATAAATCATAATTATTTCAAATTTTCTTGTGTTAAAATCTCCTTAGGCCTCCCATACTGGAAGTGGCCAGATCATTATTTATAAACCAGTTCCATTAAAAAAAAAAAAAAGTTTTGTTTGGGTTAAGGAGTATCATATTGGTTATGACACATGCCAGATGGAGAGACAAAGATCCAGCTGAAACTGTTCTCATATTGTGTATGTGTATGTGTGCATGTGTGTGTGTGAGAGAGAATATGTGTGCATGCATTTTTGTGTGCTTCTGTAAACTAATCTTGTTTCTACATTTCCACATTCCTCAACAGCAAATGTTGTGTATTAAATCTAATTCAAATCAAGCAAATAGAGAGGATTAAGTATACAAAGCATTTTTCCAGGTGTTGCATTACATCTGCAGGAACCTTTTTCCTTGAACTTTTCATTTTGTTTGTGAATCAGAAACTCAAATTCAAGTGAATTGGAGTGAGTGTTTGTGTAAGTTAAATACTGTTAAACATTAGGATATGTTTGGTTGCAAATACACAAAAGGCTCAAACACAAAAACAAAATAAAACAAAATAAACTATACAAAGTATTAGATGATGTAATAAGAAGTTCCTGAGTGGGAATTTCTCCAGGCATAGTTGGATTTCAGAACTCAATGATAGCACTACAAACACAAAAACAAAATAAAACAAAATAAACTATACAAAGTATTAGATGATGTAATAGGAAGTTCCTGAGTGGGAATTTCTCCAGGCATAGTTGGATTTCAGAACTCAATGATAGCACTAGAACTTCAGTTATGTCCTTTTCTCAGATTTCCTTTCCCTTGTGCTGGCCTCAGCCTCAGTTCCTCATGGTGAAATGAATTAGCATTCTCTCCAGCCCCTAAAACTACTCAGCCTTCACAGGCAAGAAAAATAAAACAAAACAACAGCAACAACAACAACAAAAACGCCAAAATCATTGTGGATAGAGCTTCAGTAAAGGTCTCATTGTATCTTAGATTTAATTGGGTCTCTGATCTTCCCTCAACATATCACTGTGGCCAAGGGAATAAAATATTTTCACTTACCAAGTCTGACACACAGATTCATCCCTGGGACAAAAGGAACCAAAGCAATGATGTTGTTGTACCTTGAGTGTAAGAATTTTTCAGGAGCATTTTTTTAAAGACATAGAAACCATGTTTTCTAATCAATTGAGTGCAATTAAACAAATGTTAATTGGGAATCAGCAGCATGCCTAACACTGTGTCTGGTACTGTATTGGATAAAAAGATGAATAATAAATAATTATGTATTCCTCATTTAGTTTAAGAGGCAGACCCTCCAAGACTAGATGAACTGGGATGAGTATTAAAAGTGATACAAAATACTTTGGGAGTTTAGGAGAGAGAAAGTTTATTCTATTATAGTTTACTATCAAAAATTGCATATTTCTTTGGAGGTATTAAGTACTGAAATATTTTATTTACTGTCCCTATATAAACAATGTGGTCAAACATAAAGATGTGACAAACAATATTTAGTACACAGTCCAGAATTGTTCCCTGTAAACATGAGTGTTTAAATACCATTTGGTAAAACTGTATTTTATTGTTAGGAGCTAGGTAGGTGTCTATCTCAAATGCACTAGTGAGTAGTAATCTTGAAAATTAGAGAAGTGATTTTAGTTCTTCCAACTGTACCAGTACACTAAATTTTAACTGTAGACTTCTCCAAAAGCTTAACTTTAAGCAAGTAAATTTAATAGCATAAAAAATAAAATCTCATTACTGAAAACACAGATGTAATGGAAAATTAAGTGCCAGGCTAGTCAAAGGCAATTAAAAGACCTATTTTGGAAAATGAAAGAAATGAAATAAATGGGGAAAACTCAGTAACCACTGAAGTGTAGAGGAGGAATTGACAAGTACAGTAGAAGTCACTTCCCCAGGGGGCATAGGACACAGGGACTCAGAGCCAAAAACAGATACCTCAGTCTTGGCTCCATTCTTACATAGCTACAAGACTTCATTACCTCTCTGGTCTGCAAAGTAATCTTCAAGAGCCTTGTGGTTATTCCCCTGATCATCTAAAAATTAGGAATTGTGAGAAAATATGTATGGTTGGTATGGATAAAGATATAAAGATGCTTAAGGAGAATTATCACCTGAAGATAAAAAATATTCTAATAAATTAAGTTAATGTCCAAGACAAACAACAGGCAACCAAATAAAGCTCATAAAAACCTACATATGCATGTTAGTATTGCTTTGTTAAAAATACTGTCACACTTGTCTGATTTTCTATGCAATATCTCACAGCCTCTATAATAGCTCCATTCCTATAAATGTTTAAAGAGTAACTGGAGATAAGTGATATCATTTAGCTGAAAAAGCAACTTGAAAATCTAGGCTAAATGTAATGTGCAAAACTGAAGCATTCTAAACAGGAATGTAATTAGATTGTGCTATCCACTCTAAGAGGACTATACTTGAGGACAATCTCAGAATTTCTTTAGGTAGATTTTTATTCAGAAGTGGTATAAATATATAAAAACCAGACGCTCTAAATTTAATTGATAGCAAGTGCTTAATTCTTTTCTGCTTTTGTGTTTTGTTTTGTTCGTGGAAAAAATCAATAGCATTGCTGAGAAGAATGTGTGAATTCATTCATTTAAACAGATCTTTAAAGGGCATGCATAGTAAACATAATATGCCTAAAAAGTTCAAAGACAGACTGTCAGAATATATTTAAATCATTGACGTTACTGGGAATATTTTTTAAAAGGATTTTCTGCATTTATTTTTTCTAAGAAAGTAGTTGGTGAAATTTAGATGAGGTTGCCAGGTCATCTATGATTCTTCCATCATCCAGACTGATGCGAGCAATTTAGAACATATCAGAGTTATCACTATTAAATAGTATTTGATTACACAGGGTCTCTGAATCCTGAGTGTTACATGTTACTAAAATACTATTTCACAAGTTTTATTATTGTAATATATCTGATTATGGTGCCTGTAATATGTAGAATAACTCTTAGTTATCCTTCAGGTAAAAGACCTAATTTGAGCCTGTATTTTGACTATAGCAATATAGCATTTCCATATTTACAGTGCATGGGCTTATATGCTGCATTTCAATGTTGCTTATTGGAATTTGAACTAAGCTGTATGTGTCTAATGGCTGGCAATTTTATGTTGTGTTTGATGCAAAATTTCATTGTTTTTCTGAGAGCATCATTTTGACACGCAGAAATCCAGTCTCTATTTACTGAAGAAAACAATTTGACTGCAATCTTTAAAACATACAACTCAGACTTTTTGTGTTGACAGAAAATCATATTAGATGTAGTTGGCACCTGCTAAAATATCATTTCTGTTTTCTACCTGTGTTTTGTAGTATTAGAGGGGAAAATATTTGTCTTAGGCCTGAATAATAAGAAAGTATATTTTTTCTTTGAGGTTTACAAAAGCAAACACAATTAAATAATAGAAAAACACAGATTAATCTTAGTGAATCTGCTTTTCCATTCAAACATGCTACATTTTGAATAAAATATACTCCCACATAAAGAAAAACTTGTCTGGTGCTATCAATTATTAAGACACACTGTGAATTAGATGTCGTGCACAGCGATAACATATATTATACAGTGGTTAGTGCATCATAAATAATTTCATGTCAATGTGCTGACTGTACGTAAGGTAGTTATGTGTTTATAAGCCAATTGAAACTTCATGATGATTATCAATAAAGTGGGAGATAAAAAAGTCAAAAAGAATGGAGAAAAATGAAGAATGAAAATACCATGAAAAACATAAATATAGTGTTAAATGTTTCTGAAGTGGTTTTGAACTTTGAGATTTTAAGAGACCTGCACAATGCCTTTATTTTTTTCCTCCTATGAAGATGTGTCACAGGCAGTATAAGCACTGTGCTATCATACTCTTATTTTCAATCACTAATGAACATGGAAACTGTGAGAAGCTCCAAATGGATGCTATACCAGCTTAGTTACAAACATGT